>NW_025113100.1:12000-289817 GCF_010416935.1 Polistes fuscatus
TTCTTTGAGCGAATGTGAAAACCTTAATTTAAGTTAGGTAGGATCCAGGAAAGGCACGCGGTTGCTTCCACTCCGGAGTGGAAATTTCGCCCTCCTGCGTTTATACAGATTGTTACAAAAATTTTTTTTTATTCCATTCATTTTCCATGCATCATATTTGTAAATTTGTTTTGTAACTCTTCTGTATCTATTATGTATCATGGATTCAAAGGAATATTGCAACGATTTGAAGATTTATTTCTATTTCGATTCTATCTCGAACGAGATAGAGTCGAACAATTCGCAAATACTTTGATCCATTGATCTTAGTTTTAAGTATATAATAGCACTTCGCACAATCGCGATTTTCTCAATAGAAATATAACGAATGAATGAAATGAAAATTTGCAAGAAAATGCATAACATTTATTGCATTATTTATTTCAATTCTATTTTATTAGTTGAAATTAAAAGTGCGACGTGTTTATAGGTCATCGATAATTATCTGCTTGGACATTCGTTTAATTAAACTCGTGGATATGTCAATGAACTCAAAGTTCATTGATGGTCCACGAGCTTGAATAACTAACGGAAAATGTACATTAATTTTTTAATAATTGAAAATTAAAATCATCAAACAAATACGAGTTAACTTGCAATAAAAGTATGTAAGATCTTATCTTGGTCGCATGTAGAAAATATGTCCAATGCAGTTTTCAGGGATGAAGAAAGAAGAGGCTAAATGCCGAAGAGGCTAACAGCCGAAGAGGCCCCCACTTAATTGTGGCTGAAGAGGGCAACTACTATTGAACTATTGAGTTATTTCCGAAAGATTCGACAATAAGTTCGAACTTTTCGAATGTAGCTCTTTAGTCATTTTTATTCTATGTATTATTTTTTGCTCGTCATTAATTTGTAATTGTAATTGGAGATGATGGATCATTCCATCTCCTCGTCCAAAAGATGCATAAGTTTTAGTTAGTTAGTCAAAAATATTAAAATTCTCGTATTATTAAATTTTGAAGTTTGATTAACGTTCAGTAAATATTACAGTCATTTCTTTTTTCTTATTTCGTCTTTAAAATTATTTTTTTTATGCGATTGTATTTTATTAAATTTTTATTTTTCTTTTGCGCATAACGTAGTTTAAAGTATTTTTTAATAATTAATAGCTATCATTTTTTTTATTAGTAACTTATTATAATATTTGTACTTTTCCTGTTTCTTATATAATTAAATTTTTTAATGTAAAATCACGCGGTTAAATTTAATTTTATTTTACAAAGAATAAATAGAGATTAGATAAAATTAAATAAGGAATTCATATGAAAAGTGCATCAGTGAATTGGACCACTTATATGTTAGGCTATTGTGTGACTCGATTCTATGATTAATATAGTTTTCTTTTGTTCTAGGTGATCATCGTTGGATTTAACAACGAACCTTTTTGATTTTGTTCCATTTGAACTCCTTAAATGACTGTATCTTAATTATATACGTATTATATAAATGCATTTCTGAAGGCACACACATAAATATAAAATATAAAATTTATTATCAAAAATAACTTTTAATAAGTAATAGTAAAATAACTAATTAGTATTTGTTTCAGCTCTACAACCTCGATGGATCTATCTTCTTCTGGTAATAGTAATAGTAAGTTTTATTTTCGTATGGTTATAGTATCATTAACAAACGCGGTATTTAATTGCAAACATATGTAAAGAAAAAATCATATATTATTCTTATGTTCTATATGGGAGATAGGAAAAAATTTGAATAGGTAATTCATAGGATAGAAATTTGTAAAATATACAAAATATCTAATATCAGGTAAACAGGTTTTTTAATCTGTAGGAAGTGTGTTTAATCAGCAACGTTTCTGAGCAACGTACCACAAACGCTGGTGGAAATTAATTTAATAACTAGAACACGGGACGCGTTGTTTTTCAATATGAACGTTTCCTTCCAATTTTGATTAACATTGCACAAATGGATGCAATTTCGGTGCTCGCACAGATGTCGTAGTTTCTTTTATCGTAATAAACGTCATCATGGACTCCGACGAAAACCAAGTCACCGACAATTTATTGTGAAACGAATGATCGAGCGCGAAGTAAAAACGAATATGCCAATCAATTCATCGTTTTTTTTATTCGGATTCTTCTGAGCATGTTCAAAATAATTAAATTGCTTTAAACAAAATAAAACTATTTTCTTCTTATTAGAAAAAAAGAAAAATATATTTCATACGTAAATTTTATCTTGAATATTAGCTTTAATATTATTAAAAGAAACAACAAAAATTATTCAAGTATTCGAATCGGATTATGTTTAATTAATAGTTAGGATAAAAATATTGATTTATATAGGCATAATTTACAGAAGATGTTTCTCATATATATTTTTTATTTAGGATACTTTCGATTTCAAAAATCATCACGAATCATTTCGATCCCTATATCTTATGGGTTTCTTGAAACCCGTATGAGATAAGGAAGATATAGAAAATTGAATATCTACCGATGATTACGAGAAAACACTAAAGTTACGCGACACTCGATATTAGAATTGAATCCGAATAAAAAAAATTGAAGAATGAAATAATAAAAAAATTAAATCCAAGCATATTAGACTGTACAATTAAAAAAATTCATTAATAATAGATCTCGTATACATAAATTAACGACTTTAATCAATTGTTTAATACCATAAAAAGAAAAACAAAATAAAAAAAAGAAGCATAGAAACGACTGAATAAAACTACGAATATTTTTATATTCCCTTATCGATTCGAATAAAAATATTGATCATCGTTGATGACGAAAAGACAAGAATGTGAATAAAAGTATTAGATCGATGTGACAGTTTATTTTGTTTTATTTTTCCTTCCCATCGTCATATGATCCAAAGCACAGATGTGACTTAATTTAATCGGCCATTTAATCGGTAGTTGGCACGGGTCGGTGGTCACTTCCGCTTCAACTGGGTCAACCTTCCAGCACACAGTGTGCTCGTCCTTTGAACGTTTCCCTGTAGGAATTCTCCAAGGGAAGGAAACTCCTTATCTTCGAAGCTTCGAGTATGATTTTGATGTTACAGCGAGTAGATATATGTTTTGCTATTAATTATTTATCTTGGTAATAGTTCGTATATCAAAACATCACAATAACGTGCAATCCAATCCGTCTAATTATCTCAAATGAAATAAAAATAAAAGTAAAATAAAAAAAGAAATTCGTGTATCGTAATATTGTAATATCGCAGTAGCACGAATACAATTCATGCAAAAAAAATATTATTATTCGAAAGAGAAAATTCATGTATCGAAGCATGAAAATCGAGTCAATGAGAAATATTGAAGATTTAGTATCAAATAAAAAAGAAAAAAAAAATAGGAACTGGCCAAGAAAAGAACGAAAGAAGAAAATCGGAGGTTCCCTAAAAAAAACTATAAAAAGTTGACCTAACGTATTTTCCAAACTTATCCTATATCACCCTTCGTACCTTGAAGTAACGACGAAATGAGTTCTATGGGACGATGATGGTGATCTGTCGACGATGCGATTCTAAATTTGTCGTCACTCAATGAAAATCTCAAAAGAGTAGGCGTGAGATAAAAAGAGAGAGAGTGAGAGAGAGAGAGAGAAAGAGATAGGGATCTATGTGTACATATCTAGTGGGCAGAATAAGAGTAAGTGAGAGAAAGTGAGAGAGAGAGTGAGAGACCTGTATGGGTACATATCAAGTAGGCAGAATAAAAGTAAGAGAAAAAAAGAAAGAGAGAGAGACGGAAGGTAAGGTAAGGTGTGAAAGTGACGTTTTGTAGGGTCAAGGGAGGTCCTAGAGGGAATGACAGAGAGAATAGTCGAGGCGTGTATCGAAAGATAGGCGTTCTAAAGAGAGAGTGAACGAGTAAGAGAGAAAAAAAGAGAGAGAGAGAGAGACAGAAGAGCTGTGTCGCGTCAACTCGAGTTTCCCGACTATAAAAGCTCTCCCCCAGGGCCGTCGACGTTACACGTCGTTAGTACTCCGAACGGTGAGGAACTCCGGCGACGTGCCACCTGTTAAAGCTGCCCCCCTTTCACCCCCCACTTTATAATCTTTGACAAAACTCGAAGAAAATAATACGAAAGGCTGATACATTATCTTTTTTTTTTCAATTCTTTTTCTCTCAATCCGTTCGTCTATTTATTATCTGGGAAGACACCTACTTATCTTTATCTTCATTTTATCTAACAATTTTCGGTGATATTATCCATTATTCGTCGTCCCGTTTCGAACTGTAAAGTTCGAAGTGGAGAACGCGAAAGACGTGTGTCAGAGTTGATCGAAGAATAAATAAATATAAAAAAAAGTAGAAGAAGGAAAGGATTTAAAAGAGTATTGGGATTGAGGAAATCCTTTTGAATTGAAATTCTGGAAAATCTGGTTCTTCTTTTACCCCTCGGTCTATTCTGAAAGCTACTACAAAGGAAAGAAAAGAAGGTCTCTTTCACTTTCCGAGGAAAGTTAAAAAAAAGGGAATTGGACGTTCATCGACAAGTGAGTAAAGTGTCTTAATCCTATTCTTCTTATCCTTTTTATGTTCATTTCCGTGAACAAATCGGAGTATTATTTATTTGTCCAAAAATGTATTTTAAAATCTATCAAAATTCAAATAGTTCGATGAATTTTCTCGTTAATCGTTAGAATTGTTAGGTGAATCATTCGTCGCGATTAGAATCCAAAATACGAGCACGTGCGATTCTCAAATAATCGGATTTTTTTAATACGGTTGAAGTCAAATTTTCTCACTCGTGCGAATTAATAACAATTATTCGCGAATTTCTAATCTCAGTTCTCCGTATCTCGAATTCTTGAAATAATTCTAGTCTAATCAATGAGACAACGTGACTAACCTATGTATCTAATTTTCATCGGTTCCTCCAAGATTCCTCTATCCCCTTAATCTCCACCCCTCTTTTGGTCGATTATGCGAAGATAGGGGATTGTAATTAACCATAAAATCGTTTATTCGTTTGACGTAACACGCTTCTTGATAATAAAATTAGATTCTCAACGTTTTTCTCTCTCTCTCTCTCTCCTCATCTCGTTTTCTCTTTCTTACTTACGTGTTTTAAGACGGATAACTTTAATTTGTAAAAAAAAAAAAAATAAGATAAAAAAGAAAATGTATTTATTCATATCAAGTTTAATCCAATTAGTTAAAAAAAAACAACGTCTCGATGTTTTCGTTAATGAATGCGTTGTCATCTCGCATAAGCGTATTAATAACGCTGGCATTAACCCTAAAGCATCGTGAATTATATCAGAAACCCGCAGGCTTCTTTAGAGAGTGCTCGTGGTAATCATATCGCTTAAAACTTCTCGGTTAGTGTTGTCATCGGGATTGTTCATCATCATCAACAACCTACACACCAATAAAACAATTTACATTTTCTCTTTCCCATCGCATACATTTCCAACCCTAATTATACGTTCATTAAATCAGGGTTACGGGCTAAACAATTTTTAATTGAAAAATTTAGAAACTTCGAAAAAATGCTAATTAGGTTAACGGTAAAGTGTAGGAAAATCGTTTGTGAAAACAGGATAGAAAGAAAAAAAAAAAAGATAAAAGATAGAGGATAAAAAAAAAAGATAACGTTTATCATGCACGTATCGTCCTAAACCAATTGGATTCGGATTTGTGGGACTTTTCTACTCAAGATTATGACTCCCTATGGAAGTATTATGTATATTGGAGCTTTCTCTCCCTTTTTGTTTCTTCCTTTCTTGTTGTTTGTCCCTTTTATACATTCTATACATCGTGCAGTGATTTATCCCACGATCCCTGTTACGTTCTGTTTCATCCGGTGACGTCTCGCTACAACTTTTCATCGAATCGATTATTTTACATTGAAAGGTATGCACCTATACAAATACGTCATACCTTTTCGTAGTACCTTAAACATCGTTACGCGACTCGGGTTAGTTATTCGTATTCAAACGACTATCCTAGATCTTTTTCGATATTTCCAAACAATACAAATCATAATAGGAAGAATAGTATAACGATAAAAATAATTAATTATTTCGCATTGTCGGTTAAAAGTATCTTAAAATTACATTGCAAAAAATAATCTCACGCAACGAGCATTTCGATTTCGAGGAAAATGATAGGAAAAAAAAGTTAGATGAAGAAAAGGAAGAAAATAAGGTGAAAGATTGGACGGAAACAATTTGCGGGAAGGGAGGAAGAAAAAAATGGTATGGGAAAAGTTTTCTGGAGAAATGAAAGGCTCTATTAACGCGAAATTTCTTTCGAGATTTAAAACTCGACGAATGTCGATTAGGTATGTATATGTATTATGCGAGCAAATACAGACGATCATCATCGACGTTTTAGAATAGAACTTTCCTCTCTCTCTCTCTCTCTCTCTCGAGTTTCGAGTGTTCGTCGATCGATTTTCTATCGTCAAAGGCGGGAACGAATCTGTCAAAGATAAGTAGACACAGGAACGATTGTTCCACCTTTCACAATGAGCCTATACTTAACTATTATGCAAGTCGGTATAACAAAATCAAAGTTATTGTTAGTTATTCATCTACTAGTATTTTAGTTTCACTATTACATATACTCTTTCTCTCTCTCTCATACATACACACACACAGATACTTTCCCTCCCTCTCATAATCTCTCTTACTTTCTCTCTTTCTTTCATTTTCCCCATTGTCTCTCTCATTCATTTTCTCTCTTTCTATCTCTCAATCTCTCATTGCCTCTCTCACTCATTCACACTCATTTTCTCTCCCTCTTTCTCACACCGTCCGACTGCATCTTTCTTCGTCTTTTAATTTCGATCCCTATTTCTCTCTCTTTCTCTTTCTTTCTTTCTATCTTTAAAATCTCATCGTACCATCTTTCTCTCACGAAATGAATCTTTTTACCTTTACTACCTTCTTTTAATTCTAATTTTTCATTTTTTTTTATCTTCCAAGTATCATCATCCTCTTTTTATCTCATACTACTTTCGTATAGATTATTATTACTTTATTTTATTTTTTCTTTCACGCATTAATAAGTTTAAAAAATCGTATCTACCCGACAAATGTTTATTTCATTCTTTCGTGCGAACTTCAAAGACATATTAAATCTCACGTTGAAAAATACTTTATCAATTTTTACGGGTATGTAACTATTTTGTTATTCATATTTCTTTTTTGTTTATTTATTTATCTCACTATGTTCCATAGAATGAGATCAGTCGAAGTGAAAAGAAAGATATTATAATAATTGTTGCAAAGGAAAAGTTTGGAAAATTTGACGAAAGGTAGTAAAACGAAGAAGTAAAAAAAAAAAGAAAAACCGCGCGATTAAAAAATATGAAAAAATCTGTAAATTCGGATTACCTTGTTCCTAATCTAATTGGTCATCAATTGTAAACCGGTGCGGGTCTCTCGTAATATATAAGAATTTTATTTTTTCCCACGTGGTCTGTGGACGACCTTGCTTGATACCAAAATATGTCTTACGATGCAAGGAGAGACAGAAAAAGAATCCGTGCTGGCGATAAAACGGTGATAAAATGTAAAATTAGCATTTAACAATTAAAAAGAAAAGGAATGAAAGAGAGTAGTGCGTTCGTTCGCGCACCGACAAAAGAAAGAAAGAAAGAGAAAGATAGAAAATGTTATCGTATTGGAACCGTGGCGCCAGAAATGAACTGAAATCGCTATCAGACGTCGTTCATCTTTCTGAACACGTTTTATGTTTCTTTTCACGCAACCCAGACGCAACATTTCGTCTCATCATGCAACGACCATGATCCCGATAAAGAAAGACTTCGACGGGAGGACAGAAAGAACGCGTTATTCTAACTTCTCTATCTTTCTTTTTCTTTCTAAATCCATTTTTTTCTCTATATTTCGGCCGCTTGGACGTCAAGTGTGTTTACGCGTGTACGTGTGTATTTTGAAAATGTGATTATTTTGATTTGTTTTATCTGCCAACAATTTTTGGGGTAAGTGTCGTCGGATTAGAATTTTATATCGGTTTCATTAAATTCTCCTAATTTCATTCAAATAAATTATATATTTATTTATCGATTTGTCTGGCAACTTTCTTTCGGATAAATCTGATCGATTAGAATAATTCTGTGATCTTATTAATGGTTCAGAACAAAACCAATACGGTTAAGTCAATTTTTCTTATTAATTTTGTAATTATTAAAAGATTTACTCGTTGCTTCTTTAATTGCTATAAAGTGAGTACTAAAGTTTTTAAAGATGTTACCGTTGTTTCAATTAATAATACTTACGTTTTTATTTGCACATCTTGTACGTACGACAGGATGTGCAGGCTACTGCATTTTTCCAAGAATTAGCATAATGCAACAAACATAAATTATAGTCTTTCTTTTTTTTCTTTTTCTTTCATAGGACACGTAAAATCTCTTATTACCCTTTAAAAGAAAATTCTTTTTCCCTTGGCAGATAAAACATCTAACCTTCTAACCGACGAGATAAAAGTTTATCGTTTGTCTTAAGAAAATGTTAAAGAATTGCTTCGGAACGTCCACAAATCTGACCAACAGCTCACTTTTTCTCGTTAACGTTTTACAACCCCTTCTATGTTACTTTCCATTCACATACTCATTTATCTTTAGTATTTTCGCATTTTATTTTATTCTCTCTTCCTATTACGATTAATTTTTAATCCCTTTTTCACGAGGAATTTATTTTTCCCTAGTGACATTTTAGTGACACTTTATTTAGTTAATAAAACGTAACAAGTATAGATTTACGCGTGTATATGTGCTTAGAAATTTCTAAATATAATAAAATTCGATCAAAAATAACTGAAGACAAAATAATTCGTAATAAAAATATACTTTGTCAATAGTTAAATGTTACACAAGTTTCGTATAGAATTATTTTTATTCTAATTTTTCGTACGAATCACGAATATCTTTGTATGCAATTTTTCCACTTGTCGGATGAGTTTGACGATAGCTCGTCACCGAAATTCAATTCAATTGAAACTAATAAAATAATAGAACGCGTAACGTGCGACGTGTCATGTAAAATTTGTTAATCAACATGTGTATAATGGATATCGTAGAAAAAAAGAAAAAGAAAAAGTTTGATAATCGAGTTTAAACGAACGTAATAAAATCCTTTTAAAATTTAATTAAAATTTCGAGTCTTCGGGTAAATCGAAAAAAAAATGTCGACAGATTTACTACAATTCAAGAGTATCGATTTTAGACTGAATCCATACGTGTAACTAAGAGCGAAAAAATAATATTTGCAAGTTCGTTAAACGGAGAAAAATTAAATAAAATAAAAACATTGATTAGAAGATAAATAACAAACTGCGTAAACGTGCTTAAAATCGATAAAAAAAATAAGGGAAATGTCGAATATCGATCGTAATAAATTGTTACATACAATGAAATAATTTCATTTCTATTAAAATCGAATCAAAACGGGATAGGAAAAGGAATGAAAAATATTTGGAAAAAAAAATTGTATACTCAATTTTGAATCTATTGAGATTAAATCGATTTGATCGAGTTTTATAAAAGTTGACCGATATAAACTATCATCGTACGATTCATTGAAGGTTCGATTCATCGGACCTTCTCAAAGGATCGAACTAAGCACATAAAGAACAGAACCTGTTGACGGCACACGTTTCCTTAGCTTTCAAAGGTATTCAACCGTGCGTACCTCCTCGGAGATTTTCAACGGTATACTGCAGCTACGATTATACTTTGTTAACCCTTTTTTTCTTTTTTATTTTCCTTTTTTTTTGACCTACTAAATAATAAAATAATTTATCAGGCTTGATAAAAAAATATTTAAAAAAAAAAAAAGGAGAACAACAATAGGAAGAGAGATCTCTTACATATTTTTTCACTCGTAACTTTCTACGTGAATCAATTTATTAGAAACATTTCTTTTTATTTTTATTTTTGCAGAAATATCATTAATCGCATTTATCGATACCAAACATTATTCTAAACTTCAAAATCATTTTGCATTCTAACAGCAGATACTTCGGACGTGATTTAGAACTTTCTTGTGTTTCGATTTGTCGAGTAGTTTTTCATTTTGTCATGGTATCGTTTAAAAAATATCTTAAATTCGAGAAATATGACAAAATATTCTTTCATTTATCATTGAATAAAACGAAATTAATTTCTAAAGAAAGAATATGTATAATTTATCTTTGTAATTAAAATCACATGTTCTGTCCCATCTGGCAATAATAATAACAATAATAACGATGACATCTTCGAACGGTGCATAATAATATGTCAGAGAAACAACAATTAAAACCGCAGAAATAGAAAGCAAAAGCATCGGGTTAATTATTCGAGATCCTTTTAATAATATTCCACGATTAATATCAAATACTCCTCTGTATACTATAATCAATTTATTATCATCATCATTCTTGTAAAACGTATATATATATACAATCATAAGGCGAACAAATATTCACGAAAGGGTATGCATATCCAAAACGGTAAACGTAACGCGTTTAGTACGATTTTTAATTAGATTTAAATATACCCTGTCCGTGGTAAACCCCGTATACAGTAAATGACATTTGCATGAATATTAATAATAGAATATAACATAATTTAATATCAAACGAATAAGGATCTAATGAAATAATCAATTTCAATAAGACCAATTTGAAATCGAAGATATCTGATCATTCACATTGTTCACTTTATCACTTTATCATCTTTTTTTTATTTTTTTTTTTTGGTATATAAATTTTGTATAGATCCACCGGAACGTAAAATTGTCGAGTTTTTCTCGCAAACCGTGTGAAAACTATCCGGAAATCCGGAATTGTGTGTTTCCGGTCTATCGGATGAACAAAAATCACTGTAAACGTATTTCCCATCCCCATCCTCTCATTGTTACCATCATCTATCTATCTATCTATCTATCTATCCATCAATTTTTATCCTCCTTTTAATTCAATTTTTGTTCAAATCCATCCCCTTTTTATCTCCTACCTTTTATCCTTTATTTTATTTTATTTTATTTTATTTTTTTAGCATTTCATATTTTTTTTCTTTTTATTATATTTAATTTTATTACGAATAAAAATGCATTGAAAAGTATTACGATGAAATGACGTTCACGTCTATATAGTATACTGTGCGTAACTTTACTGGAAACGAGTTGAATTCGCAAGAGAATGTCATTGAAATGCTGCAGAGACGTTGATACACGTAAATGTATTCGTCGACGTATCTATTTACATGTATTGAGACGTTATACGATCATTAGTGGCTGCATCACGTAACGCTAATGTAAAAAAAAAATCATCTTAGCAACAAAATCGTATCATTTGTATACGGGCAATTATAAATTTATTTTCCTATAATGAGAGAGATACAATTAAATCATTTTATTTTCCAATTTGATTCTTCATTATTGTAATTATTCAAAGATATATCGTTTATACACAGAACCATTTTCGTAATCAGTGATTCGTGCACGTAATCATCGATTCGTACAAATATTTACGTATAATTTAATTTCGTAATTTAAAACTTAATCGTGTGACGAACTTTTTTTTTTATCTCCAATAATTTTTTTTGTTATTTAATTTTATTACGCGCGCGTATCATCCTTTATCTATTATTAGATAAGTTGTGTTGTCGTTGTGTCGCGTTGTTGCAACTAAAAAAGTGAGAAGATATAACGAAAGAGATAGATTGATATGATAGAAATTTCATTCTTTTGCAAGTATAATAACATCAGCTACCCCGGTAGAGCTTCTCTACGATGCATGATTTCGGAAGAAACGTGATAGTAATAATATACCAGTAGTAGTAGTAGTAGTAGTAGTAGAGGTAATATAGAAGGATAGTGGTGGAGGTCGTGCACTAATGCGAAGCTACGCAAGTGACCTGGTTTTTTTAAAAACGTTCGAACCAGCAACGCGGTTGAAAGAAGAAAAAAAAAAATACCGTGAAAGATATTCTACCCTTATCCAGTTATCGCGCTTTTTTTTTCTTCCTTTTTTTTTTCGCGAATTTTTTTTCATCCGTAAACATCGAAAAGTTGTCATACAATTCGATAATAAAATATTATCAATTATAAAAATTGTACGAAATCAAAATCGATCTCGGACAAATAATTATTTTCTAATATATGTAAAAAAAATACGAAGAGATGCGTTTTATTTTTTTATCGCAAGAAATAAAAAGAACGTTCTATCTCTCTCTTTCGTTCAAATGAAATAAAGTCACGTGCTGCGAATGAACAACACAACGAAAGAGGGCGTAAAGTAACGCGCCGAAATTAAATCTTGAGAGATTGAAGTTAAAGTCGGATCGGCCTTGCCAAATGAGTTCAGCTTTAAACTCGTAAGCCAAATCTCAAGAAACGAACGTAGAAAAAGCATTTTCAATAGTACTTCTCTGTGTGTGTGTGTGTATTCTTTCTAATGCAAATCCTTGCTCATACGATTTGGTTATAAATTACGTTTCATCTTTTTTATCCGAATGATTTTATTGCAAAAATTGGTTTATTTTCGAATTATTTATCTCTAGTATATTCCCTATTAAAGTTAAAACACAGTAGAGAGTTGTATGTAATGAGTTAGATAATATGTTAAATTAGTAATTTAATATTAAATCGTAGCTTAATAGCATTGGCGTCATTTGACGGACAACTATTCGTTCGTTTAATTCCACGTAATCTCGATTTAAATCTAAAATTAGAACATTCGTAATTTTTTTGCAAAACAATTAAAAACAATAATTATTTCGACGAAATAATATAAAGATAAGATTATGAAGATCTTGAATATGCAAATTTAATATGACGTAAGAATTTATAATCGAAAAATTGTCTCTTTTCTGAAGATCCCATAGAATAATACAAAATGAACCCTTCAGGATTGTCAGGTTGTCGGTTGATGAGGGAAGTCAGTTGAAATAAACGCATAAGATTGACGTTTATATATCGGAAGATATCGTCTGCATCATTTCGAATGGAAAACGGCGAGAATCCAACAAGTGCCCGCGTTTTATTCCGTTGCTCATCTTGAATATGAATAAACACCGCCATTTTTATGAAAGTTTGTACGCTACATTGAACCGTTAGGGCGACTCGTTCTTACTATGTCTGTCACGTCATGCAAATTCAATTCTAATGTTTTCAAATAATATCGCAGAAGAAACAAAATGAACGAATAAAAATCGTAACGTAATAATAAAGTGAAACTGCAACACGTTTCTCTGCACACTTGGTCATTTACTACGCCAATGTTGTTGCTTATCTCTAAATGGGGGATTATTTTTTTGAACCAACTAATCATAATTTGTCCAATTTTGAAGAATATTCTACGAAAGTCACTTTGTATTAAATTCGTCATCAGAAATGTTTCAAAAGGGCCAAACATTTTTTTCCCCATTCGTCAAATCGTACTAATGAAAGAATAATAATAATCATCATTTATTTTTTTTTCTCCGATGTCCTAGTCTATTAATAAAGTTTCTCAGTTAAAAGTTAAAAGCGTTTAACAAAGCTTACCGAATTTATTGTCCCACGCTTAAAGCGTGGGAGAAAAGAAAAAAAAAGTCAGTGAGCGTGCATAAATGCGAACGAAGGGATTTCATTTTCTTCCTCTTCCTCTTCCTCGTCTATCATCCCTCTCTCTTTCTCTCCCTCTCTCTTTTATACGCGATAACACACGCATTCTCGAAGAGTTAAAACGTGGATCAACGTGAATCCATCTGATATCGCACTCTTTTCTCTCGGATAAATGAGAATTTCATTTCTCCAGGCTTGAGAGTCATCTTCTTCCTTGAAAACGAAGTCAAATTCGAATCTACAAAATCTTATTATTCATTCTATTCGTTTATTTGTTTCCTGCATTAATAAGCTTTACATTTGTCTTATTTTTTTCTTCGATTCTATTCAAATTTCTCAGTTTTATCGTTTTTTACGAACACGAATTTGATTTGTTTTTTAAAAATACTCTACCACTCGCGAGAAAATAAATTTATGTATTAATTTTTATAGCCCCCTTGTTTGTCGAATAAGTGCAGAGAAATTTATAAAAATAATTAATTTTTTAAATAAATAATTAATAATAAAATAATTAATTTATTAAAATATTATAAAATAATGCAAAATAATAACGGTTAAATATAATATTTTTTCTATTTTTTTTTTATCTTCGTTTCTTTTTTTATTATTCGTTCATGCTCCAGATGATAAAAATTATTGAACGTAAAATATAGCTCGAGGGGAGGACCCAAAGAAATAAAAACCAAAATACAAAGAACGCGGTCTTACTCGAAATTCGCTGATAAAAAAAAGGACAAAAGAAAAACAATTGTTTCGTTATCCGATAGAAACGAGAAACACCCTTCGGCCCTTATCCAAAAATTATCTTTGACAAAACTCTTAGAGATATTTTATTTGTTAGACATGGTATATCGTAAAATTGAGTGACATAAGAAACCTAAAAAGATTATTACGCGTCGTTGAGTTTGTTTGCCGATATCATCGAATTCCATGGGGGAATCAAGAAATTCTGAGATAAACGAGGGAAACAACACAGAAGGGGAAGATCTTCGAAGTATTAGGTTGTCCCATAAATTCTTTCCGCACCATGCCACGTATGATTTCGAACCGGTTATGTTTGTAATTATGCAGGCTTAAGGTAAAAGCCCCCTCGGTTGGCCAGTTAAGCCGTTTTCTTTTTTAGAAAAATTATATTCATTCAATAAAATAACTTACATCTAAACTAATGGTTTAACCTGTAAGCTTGAGCTTTCAGCTTTGAATAAAAATAAAGAAAAGACAAATTATTCATAAATATTTTAATAATAAATTAAAAAAAACATAGATTTGCAATGTCCCTATTTTTAGCCAACTTTCTCCCTCTTTTGGCCACGCATGTCCCCTCATTTGGCCATGTTTCCTATTTAAAATAAATAATTAATTAATAACTAATTTATTAAATAAATCAAAATTGAATAATTCAAAACTCGTGTAGAAAGAAATTAATTACTCATTAGTATTAAAAAAACTAGTTGAATACTTTATGTACAAATATATATAACCTCAAAGCGAATAGCCATAAGTTGGCTAATGATAAAAACAGAGGCAATAATACTGTCTCCATGCTTGGCCACCATATTTTTAATGGAGAATAATTAAAAATCACTTAATTTTCAATTTTTATAATAATTTTAAGCTATGTTAATTGCAGAAAAAAAAAATATTTTGGTTGCTATTGTCAAAAATGAAATATATAGGTTAATAAAAATCACAGTATCCTTACCTTACTTAACAAGAAACCATCCAAAAACAGAAGTCTTGCACAACTTTATTTTTGTTCGTTTTTAAATATATTTTTAAAATAATCCGAATTACTTTCAATGATATTTTAAAATTAGAATTTTTTTTTTTTAAAAACTGTCACCATGTGCACATCAGCATATGATTTATAATCACTGTTGTGGCATAAAGTGGCCAATAGAGGGGGCCTGGCCAACCGAGGGGGCTTTTACCTTATATTTTGTCCGTTTATGACATAGATTTCAGTCGTCTTACAGCTCTTTCGAGATACATTTCCTTGGTGACAACATTTCTTTTCAAATCTTTTTCCAAAAAGCCAAAAGAAGCATTTGCGGTATTTCCACCATACGATCTCCATTACTCACCCACGACTCTTCATCCTCTCTCTCTAAATGAAAACTTTTCACAAGCTCATTTGTCAATCCAGTTGCAACTCACTTTTATCAAAAGCACATCGATCTTTGTCGCGATAAACGCGGAACACGCCAATGTATAAACTAATATTTATATATGTGCCATTTTTTAACATATTTTCTTGTATTTTCTTTCTTCTTTTTCGATATAATCAAATTTCAATATGTTCTCTATCGATACACGACTATTTTTCTTCTCTTTCAAAGTTCTATTATATATATTGTCGTCGTAAAAATACAATATGATGTATTCTTATAAAAAAGAAAAAAAAATAAAATACAAATTATTTAAACCGCGACCCTCTTCTACGATTATTTTAACCCTTTACGTGCCCGCGTAAATTTAAAGTCGCGTACTCCGATAAATGAATTTATTTTTCTAATTTAAAATTATTTTTAATACTCCATAGACGACGCGGGTTGGTTTTTTAAAAGCCATCGGTATGTTTGAATAACTATATTTATTTTTAATTTGAAGTTGTATAATTAATAATATAAACTATTAAAAAATATTCTACAGAGATCCCCCGAAAGAGGAGTACCAGTGAATTTTTTGTCAGAGTTTTTTTTTTATTAAATAACAATAACATTGAAAATCTACGTTGCCGATGATGAATTAAATCTTATTTTCTTTGGAGGAAAAAAGAATCAAACGATAAATGGGTTAACGAAAGATTCGTAAGATCGTTTAAATCATTCTCGATTCCTTATCTTTCGGTTATTTAAACCGCGAAACAATTTTGATCGCACTCCAAGGATAAAAAAAAATGTTAGGGAAGAACCGATGACCAAAAAACAAAGCAAAAAAGGATCCTAGTTGCATTTAAACGTTGACACCCGTTGCGTCTGACTCGACAACGATTAATCTACTGCTGCGTCTGCACGTGCATTGACGATTGATCGATCTATCAAACCTTTTCATCGATCTTTTTTACGTCCAATATTAATAAACATTATAATAGAACGTCGTCTTTTATAAAAGTGTATCAATAGAGAATTGACAAATACAATGCAATACAATTAACATTGTGGATTGCAAATTTCAATTGCATAATCTTTCTGATATATGATCTTCTTCAAATGTTATTATTTATTAATATTAATAAAACAATTCACCACGAGATCGGCATCGTACCAACAAAAGAACGATTATCGAATAGGATACAAATAATAATTAATATTAATTAAATTGCATTCAATATGAATTATTACAAACGATATTATCAGCAATTTCATGTATGAGGTTAACTCATTTCCGTTGCTATTATGGTGAGAATATTGGATTGGCAACTAAGTGATTGTGGATTTGTTGGTTGCCAACTAAGTGAGTGTGTGGTCATTTTAAAAAAAATTTATTGAAAATACAGGACCCCGGGGACCTGTTTTTATATTTTTATATTTTTCCTCCTTCTTCTTCTTCTTCTTATTCTTCTTTCCTCGAATCTCTTCTAACTTTTCCTATACTTTTTGATCTTTTTATTATTTTTCTTCTTATTCTTCTCGCACGAATAAAAATATTAATTAGATTTAATTTGATTATTCGAGTAAAATTGAATGTTTCTTCCTACACGCGTTCTTATTTTTTTGGATCCATGTTTCATCCATTGGCAAAAATTTCGTTGATAATAATACATCGCGATTAAGTCGAGAAACGAAATGAAAATCGTGGAAATAATCCTAAGTGCGGATGGAGTTAGTATAATAATCGGTTCGAGAGAGTTCATTTCCATAATCCACGAGAATCCACTGAAAGGCATTGCTAAGAATTTAATTGACGCAAAAGACACTTCCCATCTTTGGGAAAAAATGTTGTAAAAAGTAGTTTGATTTGCATAGAGAACGAATTTCGTTTAATTATCAAGTAGCAACGATAATATAATACGACACGTTTGCTTATCCTCATACATATGTGATTACAAATTTGTATATGTTTTATGTGTTGCGTAGGAATCGAATGCATTCTCGTATATTTTTACTTGCATCAATCAATTTTTATACATATTTCTATTTCTATTTTTATGCGTGTCATCGTTTATGTTTTCTTTCTTTTTTTCTTTCGTTTCATTTAGAAATGCAAAATCGTGTTAATCCGAATAACGAAAATTCTCGTTTACAATTGCAATAATAGATAAATCGATGAAAACGTATTAACGATGATTCTACGATTTTCTTATCTTCTCGTAACACGCG
Source organism: Polistes fuscatus (assembly GCF_010416935.1). Classification (NCBI taxonomy): domain Eukaryota; kingdom Metazoa; phylum Arthropoda; class Insecta; order Hymenoptera; family Vespidae; genus Polistes; species Polistes fuscatus. The sequence continues at coordinate 29,919 of NW_025113100.1, forward strand.
TGAGATAGTGGCATCAATTTTCCATTAGAAATATATTTTTGTATAAGACCTCCAGCAAAGTCCGATTAGTTAGTTCATTTCGAAATCTCATCGGAGACGCATCTTCCTCCTTCGAATAATCATATATATATATATAATTCGAATTATTATATATTATAATAATCTAATGTAGCGCTGTACGCATAAATGAACGTTTATTGTAAAACAAAAAGAACAAAAATAATAAAACGCATCAGAATTTTTATCGAGTACGCGTTGAACCTGTAAGTAAATCAAAATAATATAAATGTGTTATCTCTTAATTATTGTAAAACATGAAATAAAAAAGTAATAAAAAAACAAAAAGCCGACAAATCTCGATCAAAGTGTCATTCGATATCAATTTTATCAGTTCATTCGATTATAAAATTTCTTTAACATGTTGGTGGGTGGGTTGTTATCGTTTAACATTATCTCGATGTGTGATAATTTAACAACAATAACTTACGCAAAATTACAATGTAAAACTTGTCAATTAATATAAGTTTAAGAATAGATTCCGTACATCAGTCTGGTATGAATCACTGTCTCAATTTATCGGACTCGATTAAAAAGTTAAGAAAAAAAAGAAAGACAAAAATAACATAAATCACTGAGAAAAATAAATCAACGTTGATCATAACGTTTCATTGACTACGACCTCACTACGATGAAAGGCTTTTCTCGATAATAAACTATCGATTGTTCGATTGTATCAGTTATAATACGGAAGATAAGAATGCAATTGATTTTGGGGGGGGGGGGTTTTGAAAATTCGATAAGAAACAACAAAAATTTAGAAATCCTTTCGTTTAAGAATAATTCTCTTTTTAAATTATTTCTCTTAAAAGAATATCATTTTTCTTGTCTGATAAAATTAAAATAGACAGGTAACGAGAGAGAGAGAGAGAGGGGGGGGGGAAATGTAAAAGAAAATAAATAAATAAAAGAAGCTCTTTACGTTGCCATTATTTATTTGATATCTTCGCACGCCAGTCTGCCATTTAATTTCAAAACCATTCTCTCTTTTTAATCATTCCCTTTCCGCTACTAATTATGATTACAAACAAAGTACGGATCTAAAATAAAAGAATGACTGTATAGCAATTAAAAGAACTATAAAGACTATACTCGTACTATCGATTAAATGATTAGTCCATTTCAAAGAGGACAGGAGTGAGGAGTGTGGGCTAACTCTGAAAAAAAAAAAAGAAATAAAAAAAGAGGTACAGATACAAATAAATAAATAAATAAATAAATAAATAATTCCAGAGATGATCTACGAGGAAGAGTTGAAAAGTTTCGAGCCTCGAAAAGTAACTTTTAAATAAACAAAAAAATACGAAATAGTACGACCCCCCACCCCCCCACCTCCCCACTCTGATTCTCAACGTTATTTTCTCTCCTCTTATGTGCGTTCTCTCTCGATTTAAATATATTTTTAATATAATACATTTTATTATTATATTTGTTTTTCTAGATAAACTTTGTAGATAAATATTTTCGATCTATATTCCGTGAACGTACAAGGATGATCCCGATAACTATCATCCTAGTAACATCGGCATTGATTACTATGACGCATTCTGCGCCAGTTGAACATCTTCAAAAGGAAAACGGGGATCTTCCCGAAGTACTTTGGTTAATTAATCAACAAATGCCAGAATTGGAGGTGAGTTTAAGTATAATTAAAAATGAACAAAAAATGTATTATAGAAATATAGAATAGAAAAGAGAGTAAAAAATATTCTAAACCAAAATTATTTAATAATATAATGATAAGATTATAATTAATCAGAATTAATAAGAAATATAATTAATCAACAAATGCCAGAATTGGAGGTGAGTTTAAGTATAATTAAAAATGAAATAAAAATGTATTATATATGTATAGAATAGAAAGAGAGTAAAAAATATTCTAAGCTAAAATTATTTAATAATATAATGATAAGATATAAAGAAATATTGCATATACGTAAACATTGATAAAGGGTATGGATAACAAAATTGTATTACTATGATAAAAATAATTTGATTACTAAAGTATTCGTATAAAAATGATCGATAAGAGAGATATCAAATAATAGCCGTAACATTGCACAAACGTGGAACAATGAAAAGTCTATTTATATATTTTAAATGCAAATATATATATACGTATATGTATAGTTTCTAGATAAATTTCTATTCGCTTTATAATAAAACACAGTCTAGGTGAGTTTACGAGTTTACATTATGAATTGTGTTATTGAACGACCAATCGACAAGCCAACTCATCTTTATCTTCTATATCCATCTCTCTCTCTCTTACTTTCATTTTCATTTAAATGTATTGCATCAGTCAATGCAAATAATAGCTTGGTTTTAAACAATATTATAAAGTTTAGAGTACCTACAGATCTCTCTCATTTTCAATAATGGCATAAAGTATCTTACATTCAAAATTACAATTCCCCATTGAACGTTAAAATAAAGATTTACCCCTTAAAAAACACATTAAAAACACATTCGAAATATAAAATAATCGCGATGCGAGAAATTTTTTCGAGGGATTTGGAATATTAAAAGAAAAAGTATTTGGGCTAATTTTTCCTCAACAATTTCTCTCTTACGTCGTGTAAGAGGCATGACAAAAGAAAAAAAAAAAAAAGAAACGAGTATAATAAGAAAGTGGTAGAAGTAAAATTTAAAGCACGTGAGTTAGGCGGCTCTTTGAAAAGGAACCGCGCGCATTTTCTTTCAAATTACTGCAACATTTGTTTATTTTTAAACTCGCATTCCTGTATCATCCCTCTGAAGATTAAAAAGAAAGAAAAAATATGTTTGTAGGTAAAAAACGCAAAGAAGATAATAAGAAATAGACGCATATTAAAATCTTTCTACCGTGTAAATTGAAGTTAAGAAAAATAATTGACGATTGTGATCTCACCGGAAATCATCAGATTGTAATTTTAATTTTAAACGATAAAAGAATACAAAATCGGATTATAGTTTAAAAGAGTTAATAAAGCTACCCTCTGTGGGTTAACTTTTGATACGAAAAAGATATTATGAAAGGTAGAGAGAGAGAGAGGTGTTAGTTTGAGAAAGATAAAGATAAAAAAAAGGACAGATTAGTATAAAAGAGAGAAGGAAATACTCGATCGGTAACTCGAAGAAATTTTTCTTTTTCATCAATTTTGTTCGTTTGTTTCTTTAGTTTGTGTTCTATCTCTCACCCATTCACCCTTTTTTCTTTTCTTTTTTCTTTGGTCCTTCTTTTTGTCTTTTCTTTTTCGGCAAGTCAAAATAAAGTGCTCGTAAAAGGGATGAAAACGAAAGAACGAACAATATCATTCCTCCTCCTAGCTATGCGAGAAAAGGTTTCACAACAAATGAGAAAGGTCTCATAAAAGGCGTGCCATTATCATGATTGAAAGAAAAAATAAAAAAAGGGAGAAGGGGATGATGGGGGTTGTTGGGGTGGTAGAAGGAAGAAGAAAAAAAAAAGGAGAGAAATGCGCGCGTATTTCGATTTCGCGAGAACTTACTTTTGACGAATTATTTCCAAATTGATATTCGATCTTTTTCTTTTCTTTTCTTTTCTATTTTTTTCTTTTTTTTTATATTAACGCTAAACCACCTACCATGTGAGATCGAATGACACGCGACCTGTAATTTGTTAAGACAATGAATACACATTATTTATTTCTAAATGAAATAAATCAAATATAGCAAAATATTTTCTTCTTTTTTCTTATCCCAAGTTGGCTAACAGATCTTATTTCATATATATTTTCTTTTTTACGTAGGTATACGTAAAGTGTCGATAGGTTTACTGTTATAATACTTACTTTTGACGATTGTATGATTTACTTGCAGAGGGAAATGTACGATTCCAGCAACGATCCCGGTCCGACGACGATACTCAGAACGAAAAGAATCGGTTCGTTGTCGATCGTTAACAATCTCGATGTTCTTAGAGAAAGAATACTTTTGGAATTAGCTCGTAGGAAAGCTATGCAAGATCAACGACAAATCGATGCGAACAGATTGATGCTTGATAAAATTGGTAAAAGATCATTACCACCAGTTTACGAGGATTACTCGTCATCTTCTCATCCTCGTAACTTGGAAAGGATCTACAATTGGGTTGGGGAAAGTGGATCGATTGTTGGAGATCGTCATAGTGATCAAGAACGCAGGGTTTGTTCTTATTCTTTATTACATTCTTTTATTCTTGAAAATAATCAATTTATTTTAATAAGATCACACCCATCTATAAAAAAATAAAACATAAACATAAATGCTTATATACTATTTAAATATTATATATTTTCAAACGTCCTTTTTTGATTTTTTCGTAAATCAATTGTCAATGACATTCGATCTTTCAAATAATCGATTATACTAATTGATGATTTTTATGCTTATAGGTAGCAAGCAACGAACTCCTCTGGTAGTAACCTAAACGCGAAAATCAATTGAAGAAGAAACCTATCAAATTCTAGATTTGGCATTCTCGCTTTTACAAATTTTAACGAGCCGCATTATTTCCCCTTTGACCTCCCCTCCAGCCCTTATTAAAAAATTCTTCTTCTTATAGAAAAGCAAGCTTTTACCGATCACGTTTATCCGTCTCGTGCGTTTCTCAGGTTCTAAATATAATCAGCTATTTATTGGTCAGCGTGGCAATCGAAGAAAATGAATGACGAAATAATGGAGAATGGAGGAGAAAAAGAAAAAAAAGAAGCACCTTAAAAAATATCAGGATTATAGTAATATGTAACCGTAATTAGCTATAGCAAAGTCAATTTTTAAGGACGACTCGTTTAATTCGCGAATCAATGTCGTCTGAACGAAACAGTATTATACTTTGTGATCTATTTCATTAATAATTATTAATTAGATTATTTAATCATTTTTTTTTTGTTATATAATCTTTTTTAGATAACACGCGTCATATTGTTGTTTTTTAATTATTTTTTTATTTGTTTGTTTGTTTTTTTTTTTATTTATTTCTTTCTCACTCACGGCTAAACGAAACAACATAATTTCGTTTCTATGTTAAACTTAGAGTTCGATTTATAATTTAAAGTCAAAACTTATTAAACTTTTTCACCGAACAATCTCACCTTTTAATCGAACAAATATTTTCTTATAGACTTTATATCGTGTTCTCATTTACTACGATAAACTCATCGACATGCTACACGTTTAGTGTCGTTAAACTGATTTAGAATTACGCCCATATTGAAATGTTTTAGTTAAATTTCAGTGACCAATCACAGTTTCGGAGGAATAGAATTTCTTCATACCCCCTTGCAATGTGCATCATTCATTATTTATTTATTCGCGTATATATATGTATAATATTTATACTAGTCTCGTAAGATATTTGCGTTTAGATTTTCTTCGCGTTAATGATCTCATGTCAAAGAACTTCTGTATTCTTTTTTAAACTGTTTTACGTCCATTGTTAATCTGTATTTCCGAGAAAATAAACTTGGCAAAAAAGATGCAATTTATGCGCTTGCTATGAGATAAAATATTTCGTGAGAGAATGATCTATATATCTAAATATATATATATTTAAAGAAAATAAAAATAATTATAAATAAACGGCACACCTCTCGCGAAGAGAGAGAAAAGAAATATAACGAAGAAGAAGAAGAAGAAGAAGAAGAAAATTATAAGAAAAGATATTTATTCTATATTAGATAATAGGAAGAAATATATTTAACATTAGCTAAACAAATATAACAATTACAAAAAAAGAAATAAAATCAAGCTCAATGGTGTACCTAATCCTAATTAATTAGAGTTAGCGATAGTTCTGTACCTTAAATTTCGGTGATACATCGAATGCTAGCCAATTATTCTTCTTCGATCCTTTATTGCGGCAATTAGTTTTCAGGGGAAACCAATTAATAAATAAATACAAAATAAAGATAATAAAATATATTCGCGTCGCATAATTAACACTCACTGTTAAACATTTACCATTCGTATGTTCTATCTTTTTACTTTTGTTATTTTATTTTGCAATGTTCTTTCTTCCTTTTATCGTGCAATTTTTTATTCTAAAATATTCGAATTGGGAGACAAAAAGTTTCTATCTATCTATCTCTATCTCTTTCTCTCTCTTGCGAGTCAAAGAATTCTTTCATTACAAGGCCAAAGTTAAGAAAAAAAAAAAACTAAATAAATAAATTTTGAAATTTACGCGTCGTCAACGCTTCTGGCAATGCCTGTATAGATCGATGTTTAAAAATTAAGACTTACCTGTGCGATGTTACATTTATTTTCTTTCACATTTGTATATTACACTGTACATTACAAACAAAAAGCCACTATGAGAAGAAATTAGAAAAAAGGTGTAATGTATACAAGGTGTTACACTATTCCAAATTCACACGTTTGCAAATCAATTCTTGCTATTCTTAACAATAAATCGACATTTGATCTGATTTCTTTTTACATAAGCTTATAAGAAAAAAACAATCTATAGAATAATTTGATTCATAAAGAGTGTGAACTTGATTTTACAAGAGGGGAGAACTTGATTTTATAAAAGGGTGAATTTGATTTGCAAGCAAGCTGAATTAGAAGTGTAAAACTTGTATTTAAAAATATACGTGTAATATTTTACGTTTCGATTAATTTTAGCAAAATTTATTTAACGAATATAATTAATATGTATATTTATTTTCATTCGAACTGATAATTTAAAAAGATATCCGCTATGTTATTTAATTCTTTCATCAGATAAGTCGTCGTCTATCGATACGTTCCTAAAATATATATATATATATATATATTTATATATATATCATTTTATCTCAGTAGACTGAATATATATATATATATCATTTTATCAGTAGACTGAATATATATATATATATATATATATCATTTTATCAGTAGACTGAAAATATATATATATATATATATGTATATATCAAATTTTAATATAAGTTGTACGATGTGGTGATTTTAAACGTGATAATAAATTTTATTTAATGTACAACCACGTATCCTGAGAATATTATATTAATTAATTAATCATTATTTTTGGAGAACCCTTTTTGGAAAGACAACACAACAATACCAGCGTATCATTCCTTATAAAAGTTTATTATATTCTTTTTTGTTTATTTTTTCTTTTCTTGTGTTTTTTTCTCTTGTCTTTTTTTTCTCTTCACTTTTGTTCTTATAATCGTTTATCGATGTCATTATAATAATATTTAGTATCATCAGTATACAGTTATTACATTATAAAGTTCACTCTTTTCGAATTTGGTAGCGAACAGTACATTTTAGCCTTTATCTGTAAATATAAACTGTTAAATCGCTTGAACTCTGTACACGGTATATCGTTGAAAATATAATTAATGTACATTACAATACTTCCTTGATAATCTCCAAAGTGAAATTTGTTTAGGACAATTACAAATTTATAGTTAAAAAAAAAAACATTCGACTGATATCATCGAGATCTTGTTTTTCTTTTTTCTACGCGCAGCATGCCTCTATATTTATTATAGAAAATAAATGTGTCACCAAAATAATAATCTTTTTTAACTATTAATTCTCAATGAAATTATGAATGTAGTTTAGTTTCATTTTCTTACGCAATTACAATAACAATCTTATGTAAAAAATAAAAAAAAGAAGAAGAAGAAATAAATGTGTAGAAATCATGAATAGGTGAAAATACGGAGAGAAGGTAACGCAAAAGCGTAACGAAAATGACGAATCGGAGATTAATAATATAAATTATGTTCGTGATCACAGTTTACGAAGATCAAGAACAAATACACTGCCATCCGATGCTGAAGCACCGACTTTGTCACCTCTGCTATTCCAGCACACTTCGAATATTCCACCAGTACCTTTGTAACTGTGAACTAATAACCCGCTCTGCAAAAAGACAATGAGAGAAACATTATAATATCCGAATGTTAACGAAATTAACTTGAATAACAATGCGTAAGAATTTACCTGCGTTGACCAAATATGAACACATTTATCAAAACTTCCGCTAGCAAGGAACTTGCCATCTGGACTAAACGCCACACTGTATACTGGCTCGGTATGTTTCGTGAGCGTATGTATACAAGCTCCTCTTTCTACATCCCACAATCTTACAGTCGAATCGAATGATGCACTAGCGAGCGTCAAGTTCATATTTGGATTATGCGTCCCTGGACCAGTCGGAGACCACTTGATAGTATAGATTTCTTTACTATGAGCTTGAAGATCGTGTACCCAAGTATCTTGCTTCATAGACCATATCTTTAAACTCATATCGTCCGAACAACTAGCCAGTAGATTACCTTGGGGATCCCATTTAATAGCATTTACTTCGTTCTAAAAGTTTGATTACAAGATATTATCTCATAAAAATTGTGTAAGATAAAAAATCATCGACGATGACGATGACGATAATACATACCGTATGACCTTGGAAGCTCTTTATAGGTTTATCTACATTCAATCTGCATACATGAATGCATTGATCCGTAGAGCAACTAGCAAACGATGTATTAGTTTGCCAATCGACGTCCAATGCAGGTGCACAGTGAAAACTGAATTGCTGAGTACATTGTCCACTTTCGGCATCCCAAATAATAGTTGTTTTATCGACACCTGCACTTAAAATGTAGTTTCCGCGTTTGTTCCACTTCAAAGCGAAAATTGGACCTTTGTGTTGACCCAGAGTAGAAGCCAATCTTCCGTCTGTTGTCCAAATGCGTGCATAGCCATCGTAACTTCCGGTTGCTAGCAACGTACCATCGCACTAGAATAATTAAAATATATCATTTAACATATCTGCACCAATCTAAATACAAATAGAATCATTTTCTATTAAATACCTTCCAATCTAATGAAGTAACATCCTTGTTACTTGGTACTTCGGTTCCACCTTTTTGAATGCAATGACGAAGAACCAATTGATTAGGAGCCTGAGAATTGTCAGACATATCCCAAATACGAGCAGTGCTGTCTCCAGAACCAGAAGCCAAAAGATCGGTGGTAGGGTTCCAAGCGCATATAAAAACTTCAGACTCGTGACCTCGTAACTTGGTAGCCTTACTAGCTGGTATTTCAACAGCACTAGCGTTAGCACCAGTCCCTGTACCTTGCTGCTGTTCGTCCACTTCCATTTCATTTCTATCTGCACCTCGATCGCTTGTTCCTACACCATCATTTGATGTCACCACTATAAATATAGGTTCAAATAGATGTTCCACAAGTTTATGGATAATTGAAATTCATCTATTTAATGGAATAGGAATCTGTGCGTGTAACATGTGTATATTTGTATGCTCCTGTTAAATAGATATTTTTAATAAAACAATTAAAGTCAACCAACTCAATCTAAATTTCCAGAAGGTCTAAGTACTTCATCGATTATTTGTTAAAATAACAAACGAAAGTGCTTTCCTATAGAAAAATAGATTGGATTAGTAGATTTAATACAAAATATCTAATAAACCAAGCAGCCTGTTAATCTGCCTGAGAATTAAAGAGATCTACAAAAATGGAATACTTTTGTAAACCAGGGTGTTGTACAGGCATTAATACCATATATTAAAATTAATTGAAGAAGTTAACGTAACAATTATACAACCTTCTTCTCCATTAGTATCTTGAACTTCTGTTTTTATCTGTTGTTTCTGTTGATTGATCTGATTCTGTCTGGATGCAACAATATCTGGCATGACCGCATCAATGAGAGACAACGATTCAACCATCCTTTGTTCCGTTCCGTCTTCACCGATAGAAATTTCTGCCTCGGTATACTGTAATCCCTTTTGTAAAATAGAAAGGAGAGCTGCCGGTGGTACTAGAGCACCATTTATGTTGCTTTGCGCTATATGGGATTCTATACCAAAAGTATATGCCGAATGCACGAATCCTAAAATTGAAAAATATATTTGTATTATAATTTTAACAACTCAATAAGAAATATATCTTTATTTGCATAATGTTTATGTCAATATAAAAAGATAGCAATATTTTAATTGTAAATTAACTGTTCTAACAAAAAGTTTTTCTTTGACAAATCATGAGAAATAATGTTCGTTATAAAAATATGATAATAAAAATAAAGTGCATATTTGTTAAGTGTCCTATGTTAGAGGTTAGCAAATGTTGTTATTAGTCATACCGGATTCTTGAAGATAGCGGTAGACTAAAAAGTTGACTTCATCGCTAGAGAAGCTCATCGTTAAAGGCCTTCACAGCACTAACATAACATATTTACGTTCGGACACATTGAAAACTTTCCTTTTTTTTTTAATATTCCGACGCTAAAATTTGCCGCGTTGAATTCTCACGAGAAAGATACACAGATGACCGACGAATTCCACGCAAACTAAAAAACGGTAAACTGATTCAACGTTAATAACGACGAAAACTACTTTTTTTTTCCAAATTTAAATAATCGTAAATAGATCATTTACGAGACATCGAAGCAACATCAAAATTGTCGATTAGTTAATGTTTCAAACTAATATTTAAAACTCACAGGTTACTACTCATTAAAATGAAAATATAAATATAAGAAAAATCGTTCATTAATTTTTAGTAAGTTTCCTTTCTCGTAAATCGTTGCATCGAAGATCTGGACAAAAAATTATTCGAATTTAATTTTTTTCTCGTCAGATGGCGATCCTCGGACAAGAATTGCACACTCAGTTTCGTATCTATAAAGTGCATTCACTTTCGTATCTATAACGTGCATTCACTTTCGTTTACTCTGCATCGTTGTAAACTTTGATTTTTTATTAATCATCTGATTAAAAGGTGTATAGCTTAAGAAGAAAAACAAAGTTTATTATGATAAAACGAACTTTAGTATTGACAAATTTTGGATAATTTTTTATAGAACGGTGTCCATTTACATTACGAATAGTACAAAGATTGTTAACGAAGAAAAACTACAGGACATTGCAATTAATATTATCAAGTTAATAAAATACTCAAATAAAAAAGTAACAAATTTTCGGACTATAAATAAATAACTAAAAATGACCCGGAATAATAGGTGAGTTTTTTCTTTTTCTTTTTTTTAATTTTTAGTAATATAACCTATCTTTAAACTTCGGGAATACATTGTTTTTGATCTCGTGCAAATTGATTTACCTTGAATGTTATTAATTATTAGAAAACGTGGACGTATCGAGGAAGAATCGGCCGATTTTGTGCCGCTGAGTAAAAGAATCAATAACCTTCATATCAACAGCCTCTCAGGCCTACAAAAAGGTGCACCAGAAAGTATGGAATCTGAATGGGGAAGCTCGAATATTTATTGTTCTCCAAATTATTCAGAACCATCGCAAAACAACTCGCCCATGCATGATACTTGTGGATCTAGTTCAAGTAGTTACACCAACGAATATAGGCCTGATCTCAGCGTAACAGAGAACCCCTTCTACTACGAAAGCAATAAATTATTATTTTCATTGCACATGGAACGTATGCAAAGATCTGAAGCATATTAATCATAATTGTAGGAATATATATATATTTATTAGATATATTTTTTAGTTCCGTTTAAATCATTCCTTTGGGATAATTTTATAAAATATTAGTATAACACTAAGATTTAAATTTAATTTGATATCGAAAGTTGATTATATTATACTATAATGGTTACTGCTCTTTTTAGTAACTTAAATTATTTTGTTATTTCCATCTAAAAAAGATAATCCATCGATCATCAATTACAAAATTTATTTCTTTGGTACCAAAGTTATATCGAATAGGATGTCATATACAATTGATTGTTATAATAGTTATATTTCTACTATTGATACGTATTAATAATAATGATTTGTGATAAAAGTATTTGGCAAAAATATTACATTTTTATAAATTATATATAATGGAGAGGAACAGCCATCAAATAAATAAAATGAAATAGGATTGACTAAATATATTTTTTATTTTCGAACAATAAAATTATAAGTTTACTTTAATATATTATATTCAATTTATTGAATAATCGTTCGTCAGGATGAATTGTAATAATTAATTTTCTGTAACCTAAAAAAAAAGATAAAAAATTCTGATATTCATAGTGGATTGCATTGTATTTAATGTGATTTAAAATAGTTGTTTGTAAACATTGCAAGGCGTGTTTCTAATTTTAAATGTTCTCGCCTTAAGGCGAAAAATTGTGAATTAGCTTTAAGACCAGCTGTAGCAGAAATTCGATATACGCGCGCTCTGTACTAAAACTCGAACACCAATCAGAAAACGTTTTAATCCCCCAACATTTAGTAAAAGAAGAGAAACGCATGGCTAGACACGCATGCATATTGAGGTGGAAGTATAACAGTACTTAGTCTTTTCTCGATTATTTTGATTTAAACAATGCATCCTTTGTGCGGATAAAAACATTGCTATTATAATGGATCAAATAAAAAACGCAGAAACGTTTAATTAATTCAAGAATCTTACAAGGTACATCAGTAAAAGGCGCGTATATTCTTCTTTTGTTTTTTGTGTTCTCTTTTTTCGTTTCACACTTTCGTACGATTAATTAACGTGAAAGCGTACACATAACCTATCGCCATAGTTAATCATATATCTCGATAGGATGTTTAGTGAAGGATCATGTTCTGCTATACCATTTTGCCATCTGATCTACCAAAATTCTTCAAAATAGTATAAAAACATACATAAATTGCGAAAATTGAATGAACAACGAAGCCAGTCGACAAGACTGACTTTAACAGATAAAGAAGAAGGAATTAAAAGGAACAACTAGGAAATACATATTAAAAAAAGATGTATTAGAAGAAAGTAAGTGAATAATATAAAATTAAAGGGAAGCATATCTCAATTCGTTATCGCGACAAAACTAACCCACAAAACTTATCTCCGAGACGCTCTCGTGGGAACGAATGCGCGCGCATCTATGATTGGGAGGCTCGACATTAATGCAGTTTTTCGTTCGATGAATGAACGAGTGAATTAATTACTTAATGAATTAATTAAGTATCGTGTTAATTAGTTAATTGAACCGATAGAAAAGAATATTTGGCAAAGTAAAGGAAAGGGAAGAAGAGGAAGAAGGAGACATCCGAGGCAAGAGAAATAAAAAAGCAAGTGGTGGACAAGAGGATACGAAGAAAAACTTTGGATTCTTGCGATTGGATTGGCTTGGAACAAGGCGACACGAAGGCGTCACACAGAGAGTAAGTCGAACGCATGTGGTTGTATTTTGCCCGCTTGTCGAGTCGTGCATGTACCGTTAACTCGAATTCATTTCACCCGGTTGAACGGAAAGCAAGTCCCGCTTCTTACCGACCAACCGATCGAGAGAGAGTCGATCGCGCACAACCATCGAGTACGATTCGTCGTTGTCGTAAAACCGGAAACGCGTATACTTGCGCTGCTCACCTAACCAAATTTCACTCGGGACGTGGCTTAAATTGTACGAAAAAGAAAATATCAATCTCTTTTTTTCTCTCTTTCTCTCTCTATTTCCAAATAATCGTGTCGCGTGATCGTCCTCGTTTCGAATTCTATTTTTTGATTTTTCTCTTTCTCTCTTTCTCTCTCCCTCTCTTTCATTCATGTAAATTTGATCGAAGAAATCGCACAAATTCGTCAAATCGAGTGTAGTTCGAACGCGCGTGTTTCGCATGACGTGTCACGAGAGAAGCAACAGCAGCACCACCACTACCATCAGTAGCATCACTAGTATCAAAAAAGGAATAGTAGTTAATAGTAACAGCAGCAGCAGCAGTAGGAGGAAGAAGGAAGAGAGAGAACGGTAGTGGCGACGGTGGTGCTGACGACGTTGCTGAGGACAGTGGTGTGGTGGCGGTAGTAGTGTAGTAGTAGTAGTGGTGGTAGTGGTAGTATAGTGTAATAGTAATATCGCGACGACAACGACAACGACAAACGACGCTACTAGCTGGGGACGAGCGAGGAAAACCGAACGAGCAAGCAGCTTAGCGTAGAAATGAGAAAGTACACCTCGCAACGGCGACGTTTTACGCGCTGAGGAGGAGATTGAGTACGCAAGGAGGCGAGAATTCGAGAGAACAGAACGGAACACGACTGAGAGAAGAGACGCGCATACGTGCGGACGGACAAACAAACGGACAGACGGACGGACGTACGTACGTACATACACATACGTACATTCGGTTCGTTCGTCGCTCGGTCGGTCGTTCGCTCGCTCGTACGTTCGTTCGTTCGTTTTCAAGCCAGCAACAAAACTGCCTTTAACTGCTCGTTCGAACAGTCTTAATAAATTTGTATTAACACAAGGGAAAATTGTTAGATCGTTGTGATCGAGGACGACGACGACGACAGTGGGTTTCGGAGGAGAAGAAGATCGCCAAAGGCAGGCGTCCGCGTTCTCTCTTTTTCTCTCTGTCTACTATTTCTTCGTGCGGGGTAAGTAGGACAAGAAAGAGTGGAAAGGAAGTAGAAGAATCTTCTTCTTTTTTTTTCCGTTGAACCTCAGCACGGCGCGTTTCTCTCTCCCCCGTTTCTCTCTTGGATGCTTTCTTTTTTTCCTTCCTCTTTCGTTGTTCGTCGTTCACTCACTCGTTAGCTCGCTTTGTTGTCCTCCTCGCCACACTCTCACTCGTTTACACTTCTTAACAATAGTTCGTCGCAATGCACCTTTTGCCACGTTTTTCTCAAAAATCCACGAGAACGAAGAAACGTAGAAAGAGAAAGAGATAGAGATAGAGAGATAGAGAAAGGCGTGCCACTATTTAAGAGAGAAACCGCGAAACGGTGGCCCACGGAGAGCACCCACCCCAAGACACTAAAATCGTCGCGGGGCCCTCGTCGTGGCTGACGGCTTGGCTCGGGCAGGCTTTGGTGGGGTTGGTCGGAGGTGCGGACAGTGGTTGAGAGGCTGGTGGGGTTGGAAATTGCGTGGTGGTGGGTGCCCGCCGAGGTCTCGGAGGCCCCTCCGTGTGGCATCTCTGCCTCTAACCCAACGAGGTGGGGGTGTAAACAACAGCCCTGCCCGTGCTCCTCTCCGATGGCATAGCCCTGGCTTGTTTCCTGCCTGCCTGCCTGCTTGCCTTGCCTTGCCTTACCTTGGCTTGGCTTGGCTTGCCTACCTGTCTGCTTACCTGCTTATTTGTCTGCTTGCTTGCCTTGTCTCGCCTTACCTTACCCACCTATATACCCTTCGCCATGTTATACTTATTTTTCTATATCCACGTGTGTTGTGTCTGCTCTATGCATGTATGTATGTATGTGTGTGTGGGTCTCGGACGACTCTTCTCACCAAGCATCTTCCTATTTCCTCCCTCTCTCTCCATCTCCCTCTCCTCTCATAGAGCGCATTCCACTCCGATCGCGAAAGAACGACATGGAAAAGGGAGTGAGAGAGGATGAGGAGGAGAGGAAGAGACGATGGAGGTGGTGGACACCCGTGTACCGTCGCGGGAGAAGCCAGCCCCACGTTCGAGAAAGAGGAGAGGAACGCTCTTAGCGAGAGAGTGAGAGAGAAAATATGTATATATGTGTGTCTGCTGTGTGTGTATGAAAGAGAAGAGAGAGAGATACAGCAATTGCATTCGTCGAGAGAAAATAAAGCCGTCGGCTAGGTCGGCACGTAGAAGGAAAGCAAGCAGGCAGGCACAGTATCCTGTGCGTCATGGCGGCCGAGCAAGCATCACGACGACAACGCGTTCGATTTCCGTTCTTCGAGCATCTGATTGGTTTTCCCGTGCTACTACGTGTTTGCCACGTCATGATTCGGTCATTTCCGGCCACGTCATTGCCGCTACTAAACATTACCCATCATTCATTTCCGTTTAACATTCTCTCATTTCCGCTTTTACTTTCCATCGCATCGAGACATATCAAACAATGGAATCGAAGAACGTGGACGCGTTAATATTATTTTACCTAGTCATCATAATATGCATAGTTTCATGGTGGTAAAAGGACAAACTAATCGAAGGAAGAATTATGTTGCTGCAACAGCAACGCCGCCGACGACAACGACGACGATCGACGAATACAACGGTAGGCAGCCATGCCGTTCCATTCGCCGAACGGCGTCCCCTCGAGTTGAGCGGAGTAATATAGACCGATACACACGTACACACGCGTTCGTTCGAAAATGTTACATAAAAAAAGATAGAGGAAAAGCGATAATCTTTGATTGAATAAGAGTATTAGGAAAGAGAAAGAAGGAACGAGGCAGCAGACAAACATAAAAGAAATAGAGAAAGGAAAGCGATAAATAAATGCATTAAGGGAAAGTAGGTATATCTCGCGCGTGTTAATTTGGTATTCGCGTAGTATGACGAACGATATATTTTCTCTCTCTCGTGTTGCGTACGTGCGCGCGCGCGTGCTGCTTCTCTTTCGAAAGAGAGAGAGAGAGAGAAAGAGAAAGAGGCAGGCGCAGCGAGCCTTAAGAGAATCGACGCCATTACGACATGCGCGTCTTGCAAAGGAGACCGACGGCCTCGGCCGAGCGGTCAGTCGCACTCGCCGTTTCGCCGACGACGAAAAAGCCAAACGTCCACCAGCCGAAAAGGGGGTGCTTATTATCGATAAAACTTGCTATCCATTCTTCTTTTGGCGGTATTCGCGTGTTCGCGTCGCGTTGCGTCGCGTCGTGGCAATCGAAGGAATCGCGAGGGAATAACGAGGAGGAGAGGACGTGGGAGAGATCTCTCTCTCTCGGTTATAGGCCGCGCGACACCCTTCTTGGTGACGTACGGCGGTGCTAAAGGCGGCACCACGGGTAACAAACCTAACCTTTCTCTCTCTCTCTCTGTCCGTCTAATGCTTCCTGGCTCTCTCTCTTCTACCTTCCTTCCCTCCAACGAGTGCGTTCCGAAACAAGGGCAAACGTCGCCGTCGTGTCCCACTTCGTCTACCACAGTGTCTACTACACTCTGCTCCCTCTCCCTATTCTCTCTCTCTTTCTCTCTTTCTCTCTCTCCCGATATTTCGCGTTCCCCTCCCCTGGGAGTTTCCGGTAGTGTCGTGGCTTGTCTCCCTTCTTTCTTGACGCGTGCCCCTACCCCATCGTGAGCTTTTCGTCTCTCTTTTCTCTCTCTCTCTCTCCTCTCTCCTCTCTCTCTCTCGTCTCTCCTCTCTGGCATACGTATCTCTCTTTCTCTCTCTTTGGGCTCTCCCGCACGATACGTGTTACTACTTTACGCTGTAGTGGAGTTGGTGTCAGAAGGGGAGAGAAAGAATGGAGAGAATATATAAAGAGAGGGAGAGTGGTAGAACGAATGAGCCAAAGAGAGAGAGAACGAGAAGAAAGAAAGAGATGATAACGGGTAGGAAGGAGGAAGATCGGTGGTGGAGGCTGAGAGAAGGGAGGGAGCGAAAGATCGGGGCTCTATTTCGCGGTGGGATCCCGCTTTCCCACCTATGCCTTCCCCCCTACCCTCTTTTTGCTCCTACCCCGTAGTTGCAACGAGCGTGGTGGAGTGTGGAGTGGAGTGGGGTGTAATCCTGGGCCACTTCGGCGACCATCCTCCCTGCTCCCAGATCCCTTTTGTGGTGGGGGAGGGGTGAAGTGGGGGTTTCCCTCACCCCAACCCCACCACCCCGACACACTCTACTCACGGTGGCACTTCCACCTCCGCACGAGAGAACACGACCGACAACGACGACGAGTTGCCTTTTGACTCCCTACCGCTTACTACACCACTTTTATAACATACACTTTCGATAGATGTTATGTGTTGTGTAGGCACGGAAATAGAGAGAAAAAGAGAGGGAGGATTGTGGGATGCGTTCTGGGTGGCTAGAAGAGGGAAGGGGTTTATACACGAGCATTCACTCGAGTATAGATAGGCGTGTTAGAGACGAACGGAGAAGAAGGAAGAGGAGGAAATGTCGATTGGTTTACTTATAGCAACCTTGGTCTTGATAGAAATGAGAATAAGTAATAGTAAAAAGACTTGAGGGCAAATCTTGCAAACGACATGTATTGTATAGAGTACTCGAGGAATATGAACTTTGGAAAAAATGATTTAATTAGAATCAAACAAAAATCCCGATTGATTTTTTTCTTACATTTCATATTTAAATTCAAACGTAAATAGAACATTAGATATAATACATAGGATATTTAATAATAATTATGTAATATCTTTGATCACAATTATTATTTACTAATGTATGTATTTATTTGTTTTCTTTTTTAACAGACGTAACATCGATTAAAGATGAATTTCACGCCTTTTCCTGGCTTTGCCACAGGCTCGTTACAACCGGGCGCTGTTCACCAATTTGCAACAGCCAAATTTGCACAAAATTTAACTACTGGTGGTCAAGTCGTCGGTGTTTTATCAGGTGGAGAAGGTGGCGTTCATTATTTAAGACCAGTTGACCCTAATGGCTTCGCTGTTGCTCAAGGAGGCAATAATCAACAACAGCAAATCATTACGCTGCCTATAACTGTACCTGGAAAAGATGGAACGCAACAGCAACAAACTGTTCAAATTCAGGTGGTTAATCCTAGCGTTTCTCAAAGCGGAAACAGCGGAGATCAACCCAAATATCATATTGCACCTATTTCGTTGGGACAATTTCCCCAAGGTGCAGCGACTGTCCTCACCGTTGCCTACAGCCAACAACAAGGCACGGATGGTCTCCAGATTCAAGTTCAGCCACAAAATACAGTGGCAACGACGCAAACGTAAGAATCGTTATATTTAACAAAAAATATTCTTATTTTTATTTTATTATTTTTACTTGTCGATTGTAACATCGTTTTTACTTTATTTCTAATAGATCGGATCAAACAACACAAAGTACATCAGTGGCAGTAACTACCACATCACAACAGACGATTCAGCAGACAGTACAACTTCCAGGAGCACCAGAGGGATTGACTGTGGTTGCGCAAATACCACAAGATTTGATTTTAAGAGAAGGAATGGAAGAGTCTAAGGAGGACGTGAAAGAAGGCACAACTCCGGTTGCCCTTATTAAGAGAGGAACAGTTAAAAATCAAGGAAATCAAAGTAATGAAGAGTTCATTACTGCAATGCCTGCAGGATGGCAAAGTTTGGCAACACCAGGTTCTACTGTTGCTGATTATCTCTCAAGGTTACCCGCTAGTACCTTGCCTCTCGGCTTACAGCACTTTCTCAAATTTTCAGCAGAAACGATAAAAAGAGAAGCGACCATAGAATCGAGTCCTTTAGGCGCGGATGGCTTAGATGCTTCTGGCAGTATGCCATCTGGAGAACAAGCTGTGCAGATTACAGTAGCCGGAGGTGAGACGATTCTTCCTGATGTTGTTGAAGAACAAGAACCAGGAGCAAAACCTAAAAGAAAAAAGAAATATAAGAAAAAACCTCCAAAACCAAAAAAGCCAAAGCCTGGTCAAGTTAGTATTGTTACTGCCTTAGATGGTACCACTCTGTTTTGTTGCCCTCAATGCAACATGGCTTATCCAGAGAAAGAACTATTGGAACAACATCTTATTGGTCATAAAATAGAAAGGAGGTTTATCTGCGATATTTGCGGTGCTGGCTTGAAGCGCAAAGAACATTTAGAACGACACAAACTTGGTCATAATCCCGATAGACCGTTTATTTGCTCTGTCTGCATGAAAGGGTTTAAGCGAAAAGAGCATCTCAATCTTCACTTTGTTATACATTCTGGACAAAAAACCGAAGTTTGTGGCGAATGTGGAAAGGCTTTCTATAGAAAAGACCATTTAAGAAAGCATTCAAGATCTCACCTTGCCAAACGTGCTAAAGAAGATCCACTAAATACGGCTGATACTTCGCAAAATCAGCAACAAGTAGAACAAGCACAGCAACAAACTGAGCAGCAAATGCAACAACAATCCTCCGTACCAGAGCTTCAGCAAATTCAAATACAAGTGGGACAGGGCTCTCAAGCTCAGATTCATCAAATTTCTGTCAGCGAACAATCTACCGTTGTACTGCCGACTGCTGCTGAAACAGGTGCAATGGCGATGTTGCATCATCAACAACAACAGCAACAGCAACAACAGCAGCAGCAGCAGCAACAACAACAGCAACAACAACAGCAGCAGCAGCAGCAACAACAACAGCAGCAACAGCAGCAACAACAACAGCAACAACCTCAGCAACAGCAACCTCAACAACAACAGCAGCATTAGCAACAGCATACCGCCCCTAGTCAAGCCGGGCGGTACTACAGATTCAATCATCAACAGGCTAGGGGTCGTGTTAGACAAGGAGTACTAGCCGATTGAATTCTTATCGAAATTCTTTAATTGATATCGTGCAAGAAATTTTGTTGATGATGGTCATTGTTGCCTAGTAGTGATTACATAAAAAAAAAAAATGATATCAGCTTGGACCTTAAACCGCGTCGTGGCTAGGCCGGAATAATTTATATTTAAAATCATCTTTTAAAGCGCACCGAGCTGAACCACGAACAAAAGGGCTCGTTTATTCGAATTTTTTTTTTGCGTACACGTTATAGCGTACGTGTGAAGGTGCGAATGAATCGCACGATATAAAATGTTTTCGTCGCCAATCCAGTTCCATGACGCACGCGTTATATATAAATGAAGAAATTTATATATATATATAAATATATGACTATATACATACATATATATATGTATATATGGGATATATATACATATATATAATATATATATATATATGTACATATAAGTATATACATATAAGTATATGTATATATATATTTAAACATACACTTATATAAATAGATAAAAAAAATATATATTTTTGAAACCACGAACTGGATTTGCCGAAGGACAAAGGCAATCGAGTTTGGGGCTAACATTATTTCTCTTGAATAAACGAAATAATAAGAGAAAATGAAAAAATAATAAAAAAGAAACAAAAAAAAATAAAACCCTGTAAATAAAACAGTTTTTCATCCCTAAACGGAGGATTACTGTGATGTGCAAATATAAAGTGATATGTTTTATTTATTAATTTGCTTAGTCTACACGCAATCCGAGATAAAGTAAAGGGATGAAAAAGAAAATGAAAAAAAAGAAAGGAAGAAAGAGTAATAAAATCGTTCGATTTTAATTTAGTATTATGTAGAAATCTATTATTGAGAAGTTGTTGCAAAACATAAAAGAAAAGTGTAATCATAAATTGTTCTCATCTATAAATTTAATGACAATGATTAGTGTATATTTTTACAATAATGAGTGGCGCAGGAACCACTTAATATGTATTTTAATGTGATTCGTTAGATCGTATAAATTGGATTAAAGATTATGAGATAATTGCATGTAGAGATCATATTAAATGCGGAATATTTTGCAAAAGCATATATACTTTGTTTGCCATTCGCATAAGAGGAATACATATATGTTTTTATCTGATTTAAAAGAAAGAAACAAGAAATAGGTTTACAATTATAATTTCCATAGATTATTTGATGCATTTACGTGGAAGAATATAGAAAAGATAATAACACCAACATCTACATTTTGCAAATATTTCATAATCTTGAATTATTCGACAATTTTTTTTTTATCATTCTTTGCTTTGATTTTTTTGAATGAACCAATCAACCAATTGTACAATTTTTATACGGATATTAAGAAATGCTTTTCTTTGTGTTGATATATCGTCATATTTAGAAATGGAATCTTCAAAGCACAGTTGTAATTTCTATCAAGAAAGTATAACGACGATATTTCATTGAAAAAGTAATCGTTTAAATTGAATGAAAAAGAAATTAAGTGACTCGGGAAATTGTTGAGTAGAAGCGAATGTATAATAAAGAAAAAAAAAAAAAGAGAGAAAAAATTCATGAAAAAAGAAAGAAAAAAAAATCGCATTGTAAGTATAAGGTAACTGGCATCGGGAAAAAGTAGTTGTAAAAGAAATATAATTATTATTTTATTATTACTATGATGATAATTATTATTTCTTTATTACATAGATCATTATTATTATTATTATTATTATTATTATTATTATTATTATTTTATTATTATTATTATTATTATTATTATCGTAGAAATTATGGATAGTTTATAAGCCATTTTCATTGTTACTTACATAAATATTGGAGGAGAAAAATAAAGAATACATTTAATACAAAAATAAAACAACGAATTGCCCGATCAAATTTCGCGCCAATCGTCGAATGCGCGCATTTGTTAAATTATCCTGTGGCAGATTTAAAAAACAGAAAAAAAAATAAAATAACATGTTTGTAAAAAAAGAAAAAAAAACCAAAATCGATGAGAAAAAATATATATATACATACATACATATACATATATATATATGCATACATATACATTAAATATTATATAAAAAATATGTAAAAATCATAATTAATGATTAATATCGAAAAAAAGAAATTATTGGCTCGATATCGAAGGTGAATCTTTTGTTAGAGTTAGAATCGATAATCGAAGATTTCGCGATCGAAAATTCGCGTGGTTAGTATCTTTCCAGCAAGCGAGCGAGAGAGAGAGAGAGAGAGAAAGATAGGTTGTTGCAAGGGAAGATGGGAGGGGAAGAAGAGGAACGTAATGGCAGGTCGCCGGGAGCGATTCGAAGTTAAAACCCCAACGGATTCGGGTATTTTCGCCGGCGCGGCCGCGAACAGGAGGTGGAGGTGGTGGTGGAGGATGAAGAGGTGGAGGTAGAAGAGGAAGAGGAGGAGGAGGAGGAGGGCCAGGAGAGAGAAAAATAGTTAAGAGGCTGGTACAGTAGAGGGCGGACGTGGGGTGGGGTGGGGGCGCCGAGACTTGAGGGACAGGTGTCAACGGTACGCACACTACGTCGTCACTGGGCATCCTTTTTTTCCTCCAGGCCCTAAGGATTTTCGGATTTTCATCATAGTGGAAAAATCTTACTTCTTTGTACAAGCGAACGGCGAGCACGAGGTGGTGCCAGCTGAGATAAATGGTAAGCTAACAGCGGCCGCAGCGCGAGGAGAGAAATTTTTCTCTCTTTCTCTTTCTCTCTTTCTTTCTCTCTCTATCTCTCTCTCTCTTTCTGTCTCTCCGATCCTCGAGAGAGCGTCGGGGAAACCTCCCGTGCACGGCCATTTTCTGCTGAATTTCGTGCGAATTCGGCCCCCGCGTATCGACTGGGGGCGCGCGCGGGCGCGCCGAGAGGGGAAAAGACGCCTTCCTCCTCTTTCCCCACCCCCTTTTCACTCTCTCTCTCTCTCCCTCTGTCTATCTCTTTCTCGCAAAGTCTCCCCCATCGCGTCCTTTCTCTTTCTCTCTCTCTCTGTCGGTCGTTTAGCCACGCTAGAGTCCTCTTCGCGCTTACCCTCCCCTGACTCTTCGGGTCGTCTCGTCTTCCTTCGAGTTTCCGCACACACAAACGCGCCCTGCCCATCCCCCTAACGATCATTCTCCCCATCCCTTCTATTTCTCTCACTCTCTCGGTCTCGGTCTCGCGTTCTCTCGCTCCCTTCGACAGGCCACCCCGCCGTCGTCGCCGCGTCGCGACGATCCCGGCCGCTACACAGTAGGCTCTTCGTTTTTTCCCTTCTCCCCACCGTCCGGAGAGTACGTTCTTCCAAGCCGTGCACTTCCCGGTGCGCCGGATCCTCTCGATCTCGAACACACACGGCATCTCGTCTTCGCGTATATCCCTAAACTTAACTGATCACCACGTCCACGTCCACGACCACGACCACGACCACGACGACGGCGGTGGTGGCAACGAAAGGCAACCCAACGCAACGCAACGGCGATTACGACGACTACGGCGACTACGACGACGACGACGACTACGGCGACTACGACGACGACGACGACGGACAATCAAAATTATCCTCATGCGAAAGTCTCGCGAGCGAAGGGAGTAGAGAGAGCACTGTTCTACTACTAGGAAGGGGATATACCGTCGTGATCATTCGCGTCGTAATCGTGTGTCTGTCTCGACGGGAGGTGAATTCCCCGAGAAAAGTGCTCGACCAACGAGAGACGACGAGAAAACCATGGGGAAAGGGACGTCGTTGCTGTGAGTAAATATCTCTCTCTCTCGACTAACTTGACGCTGACGGTTCGGTGTGCGTGACCGCGCCTGAAAACTTTATTCTCTTATCCTCTTTTCTTTATCCGACGAGCTTCTCTTCTTTTCTCTCTATCTCTCTCTCCCTCCCCCCTCCTCCCCTACCCCATCTCTTGCTTCCCTGCATACAGCCCCCCTCCTCCACCCTTCCATCCATCCTAATCCTTACGCGAATTCTATTCACGATTTCATTAACGTTTCAGGTATATGATTGACGGTTTGCAATGAATTTCCCGCCGTTCGGAGGCCACTTTCCCGGCACTATACCGAGTATCCATCAGTTCGCGACCGACGGCTCCGGTGGTGCTAGCGCGCGTTACGCTAATCATTTTCCCAACCAGCCTCCAATCGGAGTGCCGGTTATGGGAAAGTACCGTCCTGAGGCCAACGGCGTACAGACTCCTCAATCGCAAGTGATGATGAACAACAAGGCTAATTATCCAAACAGCAACGTCCACCATTATCCCAATGTGCCATATTCTCAAGCTCAACCGGTGCAACAGAGACCCTCCAATTCGCCTGGGATGCAAGAGAAACGTTCGTATCATCAGGTAACATCTTTTGTCGTTCTCTCTAAGTCCCCCTTTTGTTAGACTCTGAATATCTACAGACGTACTCAGACGGTCTTCAGAGCTCTAATAATCCATCGCCGATCCCAATTTTTAGCAAGCCACCGAGACAATAAATCAACAGGACGTTTGCAATCTCCTACAGGATAAGGACAAAAGCAAGGATAAGAAGGGGGATGAGCAGCAGCGCAACGGGGATGCAGCTACCAATGGTGGTGGACAGCAGGACTATACGATGCATCAACATCATCAACAGCACGCCCACACCCAAACGCCTGCCACGATGCCTGCAACCTGGCAGTCCCTGGCAACGCCTGGCTCCACTGTTGCCGATTACCTCAGTCATTTACCAGCCAGTACTTTGCCGCTTAGCTTACATCATTTTCTCAAATATTCCGCAGAGAGTATAAAGAAGGAATCTGAAATGGCGCAGACCACGTCGGTGGCAGTAGCTACCACTACTACGCCTAATATCATGATGTCTCCGAACAACAAGAAAAAGAAGAAGAAGAAGCCACCAAAGGAAAAGAAACCACGCCCAAAACCTGGAGAAATTCGATTGACCACTGCTTTAGATGGCTCTACGCTTTATTGCTGTCCTGAGTGTCATATGGCATACCCTGAACGAGAATTGCTGGAACAACATTTATTGGGTCATACTATGGAGCGAAGATTTGTTTGTGACATTTGCGGAGCCGGTCTCAAAAGAAAAGATCATTTGACGCGTCACAAACAAAGTCATAATCCTGAAAGACCTTATGTCTGCACTGTGTGCCTGAAAGCTTTCAAGAGAAAAGAACAATTGACGTTGCACTTTGTAATACATTCTGGCGAGAAACGTCATGTGTGTACAGAGTGTGGTAAAGGCTTTTATAGAAAAGATCATTTGCGAAAACATACTAGGAGTCATATTGCTAGGAGAGTGAAAGCCGAATTAAGTCAGAACGCTGGTAAGATACTACTTCGACCTCGACAGATCTTAATCTGAAATTTGATATAATGTAATATTTTATTCTCTCTCTCTCTCTCTCTACAAAGAACGGGTTAATAGGGTTTTATTCATTTGTTAGAATGATATTTGTGTTTTTATTTTAGGTACTCAACAAAATCAACAGCAGAATAATGTATCCAGTATGCAAACGACAACCGTTTCAGCATCGTCCGTTCTTCCAGGCGGGCATCCGGGTCCTCTCCTATCCTGAGCCCCGCCACCAGGGAACTTCCAAGTTCCCCATCCAAACAACATTCTTCATACTCATACTTCGCATCATACTTTGCATCACCATCACTTGGCCGCAGTCAATGTGGCGCACCAATCGAACGTTACTCCGCTTGCTACACCCAGCCATTATCAGACGCACGAGCTCGGCTTTCTAGGACACGTTAAAGATTTCTGAGAGCAGGGGAAGACCTCGACTAAGAGGTAACATTATGACGCTACACGATTGTCTCCTCGAACAGAGTTTCAACGATTTCATGTGGCTCGGACATAGTGAGTTTTCTACATACATTTCATTTAAAAAGTGATTCTAAACGATGTTCTGCTTCTTGCATCCTTTATATAAAAACGACGATTAATTAATATTCATTCGTTCATGTGGATGATTATTATATTTAACGTTACACCACAAATTCTTGCATCCACGACTACTATGCTTGGGCGCAACGAAGAAAAGAAAAAAAGAAAAGCAAAGAATGAAAGAAAGAAAAACATTTGAAGGATGTCCAGAATTCCGTTCAACACTTTCTCTTTAGATCGTATTTTATATAGCATGAATAAATGTGATATACGAGCAAGGATCGAGAAAACAGACACGTTAACACACTATAATAATAATAGTATGGGTTTTGAAGTGCATACATAAACTATAATTTCAGTAAGAGAACTTAGATTAGAAGCCTGATTTAAGAGTCTTGCCATACTACTGTATGTATGAAAAAACAAAAACATATTTTTGTGAGAAGCTTGGTGTTAATATATGGAAAACTAAGCTAGTTAGAAGAGAGGATGAGAGCGTGCACGCGTGCGCGCGAACGAGGGTAGGGGGTAGGTGGTAGGTGGGAGATATATATTGGGAGAGAAATACAATGAATTATATTTTTTTTCTTCGTAACCGTGCTGGATCGAAATAATGCTGTATTTGCGAATGTATATCTATCAGATTTTTATAATTATCTGATTCGGTTGGATAGTGCAAAAACGGTTATCGTATTAATGAATCTTTTTAGTATTATAAGGGCAATTATTATAGATGCAAAAAGAAAAAAAAAACATTCGTCCCATCGTTCTATTCGATTCTATGTTTTTTAATTCTTTTTTTGTTTGTTTTTATTTCTTTTTTCTATATTTTAGACGTTTTGAGTATACTTCAAAGAAATTCGTTGTACAACGCTCAGAGATATATACTTAAACTAAATTTACTTTTTTGATTTTTAAAATAGAATTTATTTAAAAAATAAATATTTTATTATATTATATTATATATATAAAATTATATTATATTATATTATATTATATTAGATTACGTATGGCAATATTCTGTGCTCGAAGTTATATTTTTCTTTTGTTTATTTTTTAATTTTTTTTTTTAATATTCTCTTTATTTCGCATACAAAGTTGACAGTATTTTATATTTTACGATAGTTCCAAAATTGTGCTTGTATGTATACTTTTATATACATAAGTGCGTACATATTTATACAAATATATATATATATATATATGTATACATATATATATATATTTTACATATATATATATATATATTTTACGATTTATCAAAATCGTACTAAAATCCTTCGTGAACAAACTCTTATTGAGATTGTTCGTTTTTTTTTTTTTTTTTATATAATTTTTACATTGTTTTTATAGATATTTTTCGTTAGATCTGTTTAATCTTCGTTGAGTACTGATTACATTCGTAAGTTTCTGTTCCTTTGAAAAGGGTACAGTACATATATATATATATATATATATATATATATATATAAATATAATTTAGGTTTCTTTTTTTGTTTTTTTCTCTTTTATACGTGTATACAGTACATTTACGTTCAAATAAGTGCAGTTTCTTCTATAAAACTGTTTTAATTTATATATCAAACCTTATGTAAAGATAATCCTCGTGGACTGTGATCATTTTGGATAGAGATTTCTCGCTCTAGTTATCCAAATGAACTTTGCGTTATCAATTATCTAATTTGTTTATTTTTCTTTTCTTTTTTTTTTTTTCTTCTTTTTTTCTTTTTTAGAGTTATCAATTGTGCCATTCTTTTTTAAATCCTCCTTGCCGTTTTCTCTTGCCATACCAATAATAACTGTTCGGTTTAAGATCGCTCACACTATTATCATACATTTATGTTCGTCGTCAAGTATCTTGTACGTGTTTAAACATTAATTCAACGTCAATATGATGGCGCAGATAGTGTTGAATATGTTTAGGTACTGTATAAATGTAACGTATATGCCTGGTTAGGAATGTGATGCGAATGTTTTCTTTCTTTTATTTTTTTTCCAAAGGAAAGAAATATTGGAAAAAGTTTCCTATTTGTAGAAATGTCAAACGTAGATTTGTGTGTATCTTCTCGCAAGAATTTTCAAAAAAGTTTTCGTTTAAAGTAGACAAACTAAAATTCTTTAGTCAAAGAAAAGACGAATATGAGAATTAAGAAAAAAAAAATAAAATAAGAGGATTTATAAACTGAGGATAATTTTTAACAATGTAACGTTGTTACCAACGACACTGACGACGATATCATCCACCCTGTGTACATTAATATAAACTTTATTGAAGTATTACGTATTTTAAATACAATACTTCTATACTTAAAGATAGTGTTCAATACAAAATAAGGATAATTAACTATTAAACTGATGCATTCGTTTGAAGAATTATTTCATCGATATACAGACAATAGTTCAATACATTTTGACTTAATTTATCTATATAAATGTTAATTTTAATATAATTTTACTTAGTTCAATAAAAATGTTTTCTTCCCACGAGCGAAAAGTACAATTGGAAGAAAATCCGCTATAAATGAGTTAAAAATTATTTAACAGTTTGAGATCCTCGTTGTTGAAATCTTCCGCATCATGTTTCTAGCGTGATGATACGTTTTTAGCAAGTAACACGAAAATTCAGGTTTCGTCAGACCTCAAGTATAATGATATAATAAGAATATGACATACATAGTATATACTATAAAAGTTGTATATATCTATATATTTATATTTATATATAGATATATATATAGATATATAAATATTATATTATAAAAGTATATAAGAGAATGAGCTGTATTAAAATACTCCATCGCCACGTACTTGTAATCGTAAACAACAACAACAAAAGTAAAGAAAAGAAAAGAAAAACAAAAAAAATAACAAAAAATAATAAAAAGAAACACACAGAAAGAGTACACTCTAGGATGGTACGTTTTAGCAAGTAAGTTTGTATACAAGAAAACAGTAACAAAAATATGACATTTAATTGGGAAAGAGAATAAAATTAGTGCGTCTGCGAAAGCGAGAAAGAAAGAAAGAAAGGAAGGAAGGAAGGTAGAATGAGAGTGAGAGCGAGAAAGGATGAAAGAAAGAAAAGGAAAAAGATAAAGAGAAGGAAAAGCTGAAGAAGAGAAAGCGAGATGAGAGATGGTGGGTCTTTTAAAATAGAAAGTAAGCCAAATGTGGAACTAAGAATAGATAATTCGCAATATTATTATGTATGCGTAATTATCTCGAAACGTTTATAGAAAGGGAGAACAAAAATTATTAACAAAATAGCTTTATGACTTATACAATGAGAATGAAAGAGAGAGAGAGAGAGAGAGAGAAGAGAGACAAATATTTTTTTTATTTTTTCTTTTTTTCAAAATCTTTACATCTTTTTAAAAAGATGAAGATTGTGGGAAGTAACGTCTCGAAATGTTGGCAGTCTATTTGAGAACCAGTGTTTTCATATTCGACGGATTTTTTGTACCTTTAAATGTGAAAGAAGAAAAAAGAAAATAATAAAAAAAGAAATAAGAAATGAAAGAAATTATCCGTCTCGTCGAGTATTTAAAAGTTGGTGTTCCTAAAGAAAATAACATATTTCAAATAGTTCATTCTCTATCTATCTCTCTCTCTCTCTATCTCTTTCTATCTCTTTTTCTCTCACACACACATACACACACTCAGTCTCATCTTCATCCCTCTTTCTTCCTCTCTCGCTCTCTTTTTTGAAAAGAAAGGGAAAAAAACAAAAACAAAAAATGAAAGGAAAAACAATTCTCCGGTGCCTTCGCATAGCGCTGGAACTTTTATTCGTATCTTCGAAATGTAACTTTTTCAACGAGTGAAATTGAAAGAAATGTAGCGTTGTGCGTGACTTCTTCTTTTTATCGAACACACACACGCGTATACCTGCTCAGCGGTGCGTTACGGGGGCCAGGGGGTAGCTTATTGAAGGAACCCCCAAGCAAATTGGAATTTTTATTCGTGGCTAGATTTTGACTAAAATTTCATTTTAGATTTATTTATTTTACCAAGATGAGTATGGAACATTGATTTGGAAATTTTGGGATTGAGATTCTCTGTTAATGGGGGAGGGGGAGGTGGGTGGGCCCTTTTTGCTCGTTGGATAACGCGCCGCTGTACCTGCTGCTGCTGATGCTGCTGCTGCTTCCTTCATCTTCTTTTTCGCGTATAAGATCTTCGCGCGTTTTAAGTTCGTGTACGCGAAAGAGAAATAAAGAGAAAAAAAGAAAGAGAGAGAGTGAGAGTGAAAGTATGAGAGAGAGAAAGAAAGGGAGAAAGAGACACGAAGATAACGGAGAAAAGTAAGATTAAATATTTTTAGTAACTGAAAAAATGATTGTAATCATTGAAAACGACGACGATGATGATGATAATGATGATTGATGATGATGATGATAATGATGATGATAATGATGATAATGACGATAATGATGATGATAATGATAACAATAATGATGATAATCATAATGATGGATCATATAAGACCGATAAAGATTAAAGAACATTGACATCCATGTTTGTATCTTTTTTAAAAACTTATTAGTTCTCTTTTTTGAACATGTCGAACATGTTGAAGAAAATGGGTTTTCGTATTTGATGATTTGAACACGCGTTTAGAGATCGTGTACTTAATAATTAGTGCGACTTAAAACGCAAAATAATATATTTTTGCATTAAGCTATTAGAATCTTTTTCTACACGTACATATATACATAAAAATATAAATAATTGTATACTTAAATCACACACACACACACACATAAAGTACTTAATGTACTTAATTCGATAACTTCGAGTTCAAATAATTAGACATATATTTTGTCGTTCTTACAGCGGCGCGTTATAATTTCATGGGGGTGAGAGGGGTGGGAAGTTGCAAGGTAAATTTTAATTTAGAATGTAGTCCACTCATAGCATTGAATTTTTCTTCAATTAAAAATCTCTAGTATACTCTGTTATTTTCATACAAGAAATTAAACAATAATAATTGTAGATACTAATTGATTAAATATCGAATAAAATTAAGGTGTTCTACTTGATTAAGGGGTTTCAGGCAATTGCATTTTCCGCCCATAAAATAAACGCGCCGCTGCGGTTGCACGTTAACTTTTTTATTGTAATATTTTCCTTTTGTTTTTTAACGTAGCAACGTCAAAAATAAAAGGAGGAAAAGGAAGAAGACAAAAAGAAAAGAAAAGAAAAAAGAAAGAATGAATGCATCGATGATATTGAGCAATGAAAGTAAACGTTTGATGATGGATCGTCAAATTGATATTGGGTTTTTAAGTTAATCGAAAATATCGTTTTAAGAAAAAGAAAATAGAAAGAAAAGATGGAAAGAATGAATGAATGATTCGATGGTGATGATGATGATGATCAATTGATCTCAAAAGATGAAAAATTAAATGTCAGGAAAGGAAGGATTTATGTTTATAATATTTCTACTCTTTACTCTGGCTCGTTCGGTCGTACATAAACATTTAATAATGTAACAGCGTGTCGATTAGAGATTAGCGTCTTCCTATATTTTTTAATGACAGAAGCGTTATCTCTCCTGATTAAATACAAAAAAGAGAGAAAGAAAGAAAGAAAGACAAAGACAAAGACAAAGACGTTCGTCGTTTTTCCATTACGTGAGCATCGTTCGTTATGCTCAAACACGCATTAAAAGTAGATATCGCAAAGTTAACTTTTTCCCGTATACCTGAATAAAATATGTCCTGGATTATCATCCTGGATTGTCCTGAATTTTCTAGACAAAATGGCACTTTTTACGGTTTACCATTGTTTAGAATATTAATATTCTAAACAGCTTATTTTATTGTACTGCATTCATACACATTATTGTAATACGCTGTGCATATATATATATATATATAAAAAAATAAAATAATCTATTGTTCAAAACAATTAGAGGATCATTACTGTGAACTGATTTTTTATAGAGTGAGAGTAGTTGCATCACTAATCCAAATGAATGATTTGAATTAATCATTTTTCATTGCTTTTTTATTTCTTTTTTTATTTCTTTTTTTATTTCTTTTTTTTTTTACTAAACAACAATTTTAGAAGTTATGTGCCCCCCGCATTTTGAAACGAGGACAATTATTGCAATAAGCGATCCTTTACTTGTTTTGAACAATTTAAAGATGAAAAACAATTTAAGATGAAAACCTTAGGCCCTTAATTTCTAGGATTAGGGTTTCGAGGCAATAAATAATCGAATATACACAAAATATATGTTACTCATTGTATAAAAGAAAATGATTTCTAGCAATTCTAGAAAGGGTGGAATGAATAATATCCATGCCTAGGATTAATTATTACGGGAAAGAGTTAAATAGAATATTTTCAAACACAGACCTTTGTGTAATAGCCATTGTTCTCGATGGGGACAAAGATGAAGAAATTCTTATTTACTTGCGCTAAAAAAAAAATAAAGTGAAATAAATAAATGAAGAAAGGAAGAAAGAAAGAATAATAAATGCATAAAAGAACACACACATCCACACACACGCATACAACACATATACATACATATAAACATTATTACACACTTCATGTTGTAAATCAAATAGAATTTCTCCGAAGGATGAGTGTAATGGATGAGAAAAAATATTTTTCTACGAAACGTCGAAACTCTTAATCGTACTAAATCGATCGATAGAGCCAAAAGTGAACTCGATTGAAAGCCTTCGTACAAGAAACGCATGATCTTCGAATGGGTCAAACTAAAAGGTGTGGTTTGCAACCCAAAAAAAAAGAAATAGAAAAGAAAGGAACGATAGGAATGTGGCCTAATCAATCATTTTAATATTATCATTATTATTATTTTTATTATTAAATATAAAGGTGTAACAAAACAGAAATGTAGAGTCCTCGATGTCGAAGGAAAAGAATTTATACTTGTATTCACCGCTTTTTTTTCTTAATGTTTAATAGTTTTGTTATAATTTTTGGTACCGTAGCTCAAGCAACAAATCACATTCCTATCGATTAAAGTAGATATTGTTGATTTTTCTTATTTTTTTTTTGGGGTGCGAACCAACAACAAAAGCCTTGTACTCTCCTCGTTCGTCAATGAAGAACAAACAAACAAACAAACAAACAAATAAAATGTTTTAGTTTGTTTAGTTTGTCGTCGTCCACTTGGTGTGCATGCGTGCGTGCGTGCGTGCGTGTAATAACACAAAAAAATATACGTTTTAAAATGCGTGCGATAATTTTATCGTCGTGTTGTGTTGTGTAGTAATTAAAAAAAGAAAAAGGGGTGTGCGAACGAGTGAGAGATGAGAATACGGATCGATCGAAGGGAAATTGTGGAAGAATAAGAAGTTACGTATATTTACAAAGAAAAGAAAAGAAAAAAAAAAGAAAAGAATATGATGATGAAAAAGAAGAAGAAGGAGAAGAAGAAGAAAAGAAAAAAATTCCTCGACATAGTACAAAGCATTTAAAAAAAGCTCAATCATTTTCTTTTTCTTTTTCTTTTTTTTGTTTTTTGTCCGAATGCGTAGGTCTAGACGAGAGAGAATTTACAAAGTTATTCTTGTTTTTTTAATCTTTTTTTTTTTTTATTCTTAGAGGGGCTCGTCTATTAAAATAATAACGAAACAAAATAAAATGAGAAGCAGAAAATTTAGAAAGAACACGATACTGATCTTAAATCAATAACCGATAAAAAGATAACATTCTTTTCGTTCAGGCATATCCTAATTTTGTTCTGTTTTCATTATTATTATTATTATTATTAATTATTATTATTATTATTATTATTTCGTTAATACCTTCCTTGTCCCCTAAATCTACAAAAAAAAAACCCACCCCCACAAAGTTGAACATTTGTACCGTAGTCTTCCAGGGTACAAAACATGCAGTTCTTTCGTCGTCGTGTATAAATCAAAAGAAATAAATACGAAGATTTTGGAAGGGAAAAAAAGAAAGGGAAAGAAAGAATGAGAAAGTGTGTGTGAGAGAGAGAGAGAAATAAATGTACGCAATATAAAAGAGAATGTATGTGTTTGTTTGTGTGTGTGTATGTGTGTGAAAGAGAGATAGAAAAAGGATAGGAAAAAGGGTGAAAAATGGTTGAGAAAAGCATTAAAGGAAAAAGAAATTGAATGGAAAAGAAAGAGATGAGAAAACAAAAAGAAAAATTGTGTATAACTTAGGCGATCCCTCTGATGATCTCAGCGTTTTATTTTTGTATAGAGTGCATAAAACGTGTAACTTTCAGGAACGCATAAGGGGGAAAGAAATAAACAAAAAAAAAGATGGATAATTAGGATGAAAAAAACAAAAAAAAGGGGGGCAAGACTTATATGAATAAGGAAGGAAGATATGAAGAAGATGTGAAGTTGAAGATAAAAGAAAAAGAAGAAGAGAAGAAGAAGATAAAAAAACACACATGCGTTTAGAAAGATATGTAGGTATAATATAGCAACCATACAGAGAGAAGACGAATTTAGGCTACGAAGTGACGGAAGTTTAAAGTTTGTGAACATTTTTCAAATATTTCCCAGTGCGCTGCTTTATGTAATACCCTACATAATACATATACATATATAAAAATTGTAAAAAAATGCTGGAAAAAGTGCAAACGTCGTTGAAGTTTTATTTTTAACCGATCATCCTCGTTTGCTCCCTTTTTTCTTTAGAAAGAGTAGAATTTTTTAGAATTAGAAGATATTCTTTTCTCCAAGATCGCATAGATTTAAACAAATTTACTTATTTTTATATAATAATGAATTTATTTTATCATCACTTTTTGCTACAATCGATAACAGAGCGTTTTCTTTTCTTTCCTTTCCTTTTTTTATTATTTCTTTTTGTTAACTGTTTTTTCTTTTCTTTTATTTACTTTCTCCCCATCTTGCCTGGCGTGTACATAATCATCTTTGTACACTATTAAAATTATAATACCACAAAATCGATAGACAGTCAATTATTCTCCATAAATATAAATAATATACAAGAATAATACAACATAATAGTATTAATAATAATAATCAAGTAAAATTTATAATAGTACTAAAAAGAGATGACTGTGAAGCAGTGATAACGGTAGCGGAAGTAGTGGCAATAGGGATTGTAACAATAATAATAATCATATTATAATAAAATAACGATATAATAAGGTATACATATACACGTTCATTTTGTAACGTAAGTATATGTATATGTGAGTCAGTGTATGTTTGTTAATACATGAACAGTGTAAATGTAAAGTACCAACTATTAATTAATTACATTCACTCTTTTTCTTTCTCTCTCTCTCTTACTCTTTTTTTTATATTTTTTTTTTACCAAACGTATGCACTTAATAACAGACACGCTTTTAGGCAAAATGTCATAAAATATTAAATATCGAATTTGACTCCGTTTCCTCAAAAGATTTATAAATGTGTTCATCTTATTTGCTAATAAGAAAGAGTAGAGGTATAATAACCATTTGTCGTAGTAACTTTTAGCTAACAACATTTAGCGCATTATTCATTTAAACAGTAACGAAAATATTTTTTTAAAGATACATAACAGTCGGTGATTTCCGCGATTATTATTTAACAGAAGTAGAATAATTTAAATTAAATTCTTTTTTCTTTTTCTCTTTTTTCGACAATTATAAGACTAATTTTTTTAAATAAATTATCGCGAGTTAAGTATTATTGATGATATTAATTTGTAACAAATTCAAAAAGGATTCATGATCGTTTGTTTCTATAAGATAATTAACAATAAGTTTCGTTTGCGTGTTAAAGTCGTCTCCTGTCGGCTTTAATCGAGCAAAAATCGATTCGCGATCGACTTGTTGGCGATTCTCCTGTGGTATATATAATATATTTACAATATATCAAACAAATCAAAGTAATATCTACGATTTTACTTTACTCGCGATCACAGATTTGAATAAAAACATATCAAACGATTATCAATCTGGAAAACTCGTAAATATAACAAACGGCTGCATAATACAAACTTATTATCAAAATAATGAAAGCTTATTAATAATGTTTCATCTGCTGCTCGTATCGATACACGTTAAGAGGCAATAACGTTGAACTGCTCGATAAATTGTGATTTAGCAATATTATTTTTCTTTCAATATTAATCACAATTGAAAATGTTTTATTAAAATTCTAATAAAGTTCAACCTTGAAAAATTCGTTTTTCCTAAGATATAAAAAAAAGATTTCTTTGATCATGATTGGTGTAAAAACAATATAACGGTTTTACAGCTAAGTACGCAAAATTGAAAACGGAGGCGGGCCAGCTTGCCTCATCATCATAGCAAAACTACTCAGTCCTTCTTCGTTGGTACTTTGACCATTTTGGTTATTTTGCGAGCTATTTAAAATTTTATTTCTACTACTGTTGTGACTCTGTAAATGCTTTTTCAAATGATCTTTCCTATAAAATGCTTTACCACACTCAGTACAAATTTGATTTTTACTGCCCGAATGAATAATCATGTGGCGTGCAAGATGCTCGTTACGTTTGAATGCCTTACAGCACATATTGCATTGATAAGGTCTATCTTTATTGTGGCCTTGTTTATGTCGATCGAGATGTTCTTTACGTTTCAAGCTTGCACCACAGATATCACAAATATGAGGCCGCTGCCGATGATCCTCTAGGTGTTCATGTAACGCTTCGCGATCTTCAAATCTATATGCACATTCTGGACAATGATATATCAGCATACCTTTGATAAAATTTGAAAAAAAACATTATGACAACCTTACTGATGTAAATATCAAATATTTTAAATATTACTTCAAATAATATATTTATGATTAAACATTTACCATTAATGTGCTGTGGTTCTACTTCAAATTCAAGCTTGGGTCTAACTTCTTGACAATTGTGTGAAGAATTATTGCTATTATCCTCGTATTTAGTTACATAGGGCAAACCTAAAGTACTAGAACAACGTGCCAAATATTCTGAAGTAAGTCTGAAATCTATTTGCAAGGGATCGGTCATGGTAGCCGCATCTACTTTTTGAATGGTTTGCGTGCTGGAAGATTGATGCGATATTTGAGGACACGTCTCCTTATTCCCACAATTATTTTCATTTCTATTTTCATCTGTTTGCTGCACATGCGGTGGTGGATGAGTAGGATACGTATATCCTGTCATGTTTGGTTGCGGATGGTCATGTATTTCGGATGGATATTTCACATTATGTGGATTATAAGCCATGTTATATTAAATCACACTAATTTAACTGCCTTCTAGCATTTGTGCCTATAAAATTGAACAAACTTTTAGATTTTATTATTTTTATATAACATTAAATAATTTTTAAATGGTGAGAAGGAACATTTAAATGCTTACCTTCTAATAGTGCTTTTTACAACACCGGCACATTACAAGTTGTTATTTCTTCGTATTAAACTTGATCATTATTACCATATTGTTAATTCATTAAAACTGTAAATGCCTAGAGTTTATAGAAAAAATTTTGAACAAATCATTTCATCCTGACATGAGAAGACATCCGTTAAAGTAAATTAATATTCTTTCATAAAAGTTTCCGCTTGTAGAATAATTGTCTTCTGCGATACGATATCATCGAATTAAAATTCTGCAAGATAAAAAATCGTATGGAATTTATATTAACATATCATACGTTAAAGATTTTATTTTATTTGTGTTATATACAATAATTCTTTCTACGATAGAATAATTAGAAAATAATCAAAAAATGTTGGAAATCTGAGCGTACATAAAATGCATGCGAATAGAAAATAAAAAATATTGCATTGGTCGGAGAAGAATGTCACCCATGTAATCACGAATCTCTTTCCTTTGCCTTTAGAAATAACGTCAGAGATTAAAAAAAAGAAGAAGCATTTTCTTACCATGTAACAAGAATTAAATTGACAGAAGAAAGTGAATGGACGAGAACTAATCACCTAATATACGATTTATATAAAACTAATTTCTAATTATAATCTAAGATTGATTGTGAAATCAAAGAATGTATCTTAACTCGTAACGTTTCGTCAACGTTCGTTACCACGATAAAGAACGAAAAAGTCTGATTGACCAGGTCAGGACAGGTGTTACTCTCCGTCCCTTTCTCTCTCCCTCTCTCTCTTTCCATCACTATCTCTCTTTCTCTTTCATTCTCCACCCCCCACCCTTTCACCCTTTTTCTGATTCTTTCTCTTTCTTTTTTTAATTTTTTTTTTTAATTCCTATTTTTTCAAAGAATTCAAGCTTTTTTTTATCCAGATGAATTTAAAAAAAGTCATTGACCCTAAGCCATAGTTCCAAGATGACAATTTTCCCATCAACATGCACTTACCATCGGGTGATGTTCACGTAGAAAACAGTGACGTTCGTTCCTATTTGTTTGTATCCAGTCCGGCCATCTTTACCTATCAGCTGCTTTGCGATCCGTTCGTACTTTCTCTCTCTCTCTTCCTCTCTCTCTCTCTCTCTCTCTCTCTCTTTCTTTTTCTTTCTTTATCTCCGTGATTGTAGAATTACTTGTTCGTCCTTCGAATGCATTCTCTTGATAAATCTTTTATTACATATTATATTATTTGCAATGATCTATTTATTATCGATTTATACACGCATAACGTAATGGTTTTTATCGTATCTTTTAAGTTTTAATTACATATCTAATAAACGTATGCACAATTAATGTAAGTAAGATTAAAATGAAAAGGAGAGCATTTAATCGAATTCAAAATCGGCGGCGATACCTGGCTACGATAATAGCGCCTTTTGATTGAACATTTGATTGAACCAATAGCATAGCTTCTTTCGGACATCGTTGTGGCGCCAACATATTGTGCTATTTAAAATATGCTATTAGCCCTGACTGATTAACATCTTTTTATTTGCTTTATTTTTTATGTATATCTTCTTCAGAAGAATTATGCAATTG
This sequence comes from Polistes fuscatus, assembly GCF_010416935.1. Classification (NCBI taxonomy): domain Eukaryota; kingdom Metazoa; phylum Arthropoda; class Insecta; order Hymenoptera; family Vespidae; genus Polistes; species Polistes fuscatus. The sequence continues at coordinate 68,928 of NW_025113100.1, forward strand.
TCTCGGGATATAATAATAATAAAATATAATAGAAGTTAATGCAAAGTCTGTTATTAAACAGTTACCGTATATAAAAGCAGTACTTTACTATCTACATGTTTTAAAATTATCTGCCCTATGTAAAGAAAGTTTGTATGTTTTACATAATGATTCCTTAATTAATAAATTATAATTTTTCTTAAAAATATATTGTACATACTTAAACTTTAATATTTCACCTAAATATGAACAACTATGAAGACAATTATTTAATTCATACAGTGAATAAGTAAGCTACTCGAGTGAGCCACTATAGTGGCCATCGACCTGGAAAAAATAATCGATAAAGCCAATATAGTGGCAGGCCGGCTAAGGCCTATATCGGTAATTGCAGTGCTCTACCTTTATCCATCGACCGTCGGTAACTCCCACTGTCGGTAACTCTCATTGTCGGTAACTCTCATTGTCGGTAACTCCCACTGTCGGTAACTTCCACTGTCGGTAACTTCCACTGTCGGTAATATTAGACTTAAAATTTTTTTTACTCTACATCGGTAATATTTTGTATTTAGGTTCCTGACGGTCAATATTATTAAAGTACAAACTCTCATTAAAAACGGTCGATGTTTTATAAATATTACCGACGGTGGCAGTTACCGACAGTGGGAGTTACCGACAGTGGGAGTTACCGACAGTGAGAGTTACCGACGGTGGCAGTTACCGACGGTTGATGGATAAATGTAGAGCACTGCAATTACCGATATAGGCCTTAGCCGGCCTGCCACTATATTGGCTTTATCGATTATTTTTTCCAGGTCGATGGCCACTATAGTGGCTCACTTGAGTAGCTTACTTATTCACTGTTTGAATTAAATAATCGTCTTTATAATCATTCATATTTAAGTGAAATATTAAATTTTAACAACTTTTTTGTGTTGTTATACTTTCTTAAAAAGGTAATTGGTAAATTAATTATCCTACTTTATTATAGTTAGAAGGAGTCTTTTTAAATTTAAAGAACATTTGCAATATCCGAATCAAGGAATTATAAATATACTACGTAGTAAATCATGCATCTATTTATTTCTTTTTAATTATATTAAGACCGAATCTATCTTACGAATGTATAAAAATGGTATCGTTAAAGGTTTGCCAAGTTTAAATAACGCGCAACATTTCTAAAAATATATTTTACAACAAATAAAAACATCTTGCAATTAAAGGAACGACGATGATTCATTATCATCAATATCACAAATTGCATTCGATGATACCTCCTTTCGTGATTCATTCGTTCCTCTTGATAATATTCGTCGATTTCACGATATCGAATGAAAAAAAAAACATATATATATATATAATATATAATAGGGGTCTACCGATATTAGCTACGATATTGTGTGAATCATATCGAGAACCCTCTTGGTCATTCAGTTACCGGCCGGAAGTCATTCGTAAATATGGTAAAAATAAGGAGACGTTGTTAAAACTATAGTAAAGGATAACATCGTTCAATTTTTCTTAATCTTCGAGCCATTTTTTTTCTTTTGCAAATATTTCACGAGTCATAGAAGGACAGTTAATCATAAAGAGTCAATTAATGTTACGTGTAACAATTATTGGTGCATAAGGAAATTTAAATAAAACGCAGTAACATCAATAACAATGTGTCTGTTATAAATATTTTGTTTGAAAAAAAAAAAAAAAAAAAACTATGTCATCTCGTAGGATGAAACCAAACGAAAACGGAAGGCAACGTTAACACGAAATTACTCGTGGGAGCATATTTTAACAGGTTCGTTAACGATCGAACGTCAAACGTGTCTCTCTCTCTCTCTCTCTGTCTCTCCGATCTATTTTACAGGCGTCGTTACCAACACGATCAAAACGTCGGTTTACGAACGTTCATTCTCACACATACACACACACACACCGATGATAACGTAAGGCAACGTGTGATAGAGTGGGGCAGGTAAAATACACACACACATAGACACATACATAGAGAACGTTTTAGAGCATTTGGAGATATTCCAAAGTGCTGCCTTTCGCATATGGAATCGAGGTTGTATTCGTACGCTTATATTCGCCTTTTAAACGTGAGGTTTGCGTGACAGTAAAAAGCCTAATCGAAAGCCCCGCGTTGTGTTGCTGGTGCTCTTCGTGGCTCGGTTTGGTGTAGGACTCGCGTGGGGAACCCTGACATGCATTCGAATATGGCAAGACACTTAAACGTAGACTATATTTGGATTTTAATACGATCGCGATCGTTCGATTGTGACCTTTTCAAAGTAGAACAACCAAATTTATTAATCTTTTTTAAATATTAAAATATATATATTAAACCCCCCCCCCCAAAAAAAAAAAAACCTAAAAAATCTTTTATTTAAAATGAATTAAATTGTAAATCAATTCTCCCTCGTAAAAATCTATAAGACAGTTAATACATACTTAATTGACGAGTAGTATACCCCTCCCAATCGAAAACAATTATTACTACGTCTAATATCGAGATACCAGCGTGTTGCCCACAGATAAGACTGGCAAGAGGGGTGGGGGGTTCAGGGATAAGCGATAAACATTTGTAGTATCATAAAAAAAAAAAGAATTAGGTGTATGGTGGGGGGGTTAGGAGAAGCTTCGAGGCAATGCACAAAGTGACCATATTTGGTGTTGTTAGATTACGTTCAATACGTGGGCGTGAACCTCGGCACCCTCGTTACTTCGTAACTGAATCGCTCCAGTTACGTCGTGGTACGCACATTCATGATACTAATTAATTTTTGTTGGAAGATGCGACGTTTGACGAATGAGAATACAAAATTAGGAAGAGAAGAAGAAGAAGAGGGAGGAGGAGGAGGGGGGTTAGAAAAGGGAGGAATGAGAAATGAAAAGGGGGTAGGGAGAAGTTTAAAGGGGGAGGGATGGTAAAAATATGTCGACGTCTGGAAATCGACCTTTATCGTACAGAGGATACCAACATCCGCAGGATAACGACTGCTAGTGTCCCACCACAGGAAGGGGAAGCCCTCTTTTCTTCTCTTCTCTTCTCATTTTGCGGATACCAACTCTCTTTCTCTCTTTCTCTCTCCCAACTTCACAATCCAAAAGGTTTTTATCGATTTCAGATAAAAAAAAGAACTACGACATTTCCTCGGAATTTCCAAGGAATTTTCTTCTACTTTTTACTTTTATTTCTCTCGTTTATCGTCTTGTCCGTTCCATTGTATTTTGATTAGATTTTGGATAAAATACGATTCTGATATTTTTAAACGTATTTTACTAGATGGTATTTCATTTTTTGTCTCGTCACTTGTACGAAATTGGCAAAGGGTTAAATACCTTTCTTTATTTTCTTTTTTTTTTAGGAAGGGTGTCGAAAAATGAAGGAGATATATTTATTATTATTGCTTCCTCGTTTTAAAAAATAAACGAATATATATATATATATATAGTCATTATTATTATTATTATTATATCTGCAAAGTGGTTTCCGTGATTTCTCATGCGTCACTAGGTCAGAATATAACTTTCTACCGAGGAACGATGAACCGTTCTCATAAATGTGCTCGATGCCAATTTCCTTATTTCATATATACAAGGTGAGATCAAAGTCCCTTTTTTTATCTAATTAATTCTAAACAATATATATATATATATTTATTCAGAGTCAATTGTATATATTCAATTTTATTTGAGTTCATTTAAATAAATTGTTCAAATTGGTATCCATTATACTACACAACTAATAAATATCGTTTGATCACCGATATGACGAGTAACACCAATCGAGAATTAAACGTAACAAATTCTACAACAATTATTTTTATCAATTGTTAAAAGAAAAGTGACTCATCCATCGTATAATATTTATCGACGTTTTAAAAACGTTTACATAAATTATAATAATTTGTTTGTTCTAAGGAAAACGATCGGCTAACTTTTTTTATTCGAATTTTCCTCCTTCAGTGGTGAGGAAATATTTAAATGAAAAAAAAATGAAAAACGAGACAACCTCTCCTCCCCCCACTCCCATAGAGGATACACCAAGTTTAGATTCGGTTGCACAGTGATATATTAAATTTACATCTTCCATCGTATCTTTTGTATTTAAACAAACAAATAAAAGATTTAATTATTGAATTATGAAAAAGAGGAGAGAAACGGGTAAACTATGTCTGCAGATGCGCGCATACGCACAGCATGCTGCGACGCTTACTTCGATCGAGTCTCTCGGTGATGACCTTGATTTCTGAAGCCGTGAAAAGATCCCGTCGTCGTAGAGTCAATTAAACCAAGCCACCAAGTCATTGACTTCGCCGTTTCACGGCCAATTTCTCATTGGCGTCCTATAATACGGTATTATATGTATAAATACATGTATATACGTATAGACGTACACACATACATGTACACACATGTATAAGTTGTGCCGAAAAATCTTTTAACGATCTCCCACCTTTCTTTACATATCATTACAAAAGTTTCATATGAGATATACACGACACACTGACTCACTTTTATTTCAAACGCGTTCTCCATACATAACGAAAAAAAAAAAGAAGAAAAAAAAAAGCCCCCCCCTCCTTTGGGGCAAGAAAAGAAACCGATTTCAAACGATCGACGAGTGTGTCTTTGAATAAAAACGGATATTAAAAAATGTATATTAAAAATGAATAAAAAGTATTTTGATTGATTTCGATCAAAAAAATTGGCCTCTTATATCACCCAGATGGAAAGTAACGAAACTGTCGTCCAATTACAGATGATACCCCCCCCCCACCCCTCGAATCAATCGGATCCAGAGCAACGATACGGAATTATTTCGATGAGAGAGTTATAGGAGGAAAGAAAAAAGATGAAGAAGGATCTCGCATACGGTCGAACGAATTCAATTTTATTCAATCGATTATGAAAAGAATATTTCTATGCATGGATAGTTCTCATATACGTTTAATACACGTTAAGTATCATAAATAAACAGTGATATCCTTAAACTGGGATCTAACAATGCGTCGCGTTGTTGAGTTAGGCCTAAAATCACGCGAGTTTTTAAGGGGGTCGTGCGTGACGCGTGTCTACCCACGCGCACAGGGGCTGTGGGGCGAGGGAAGAACCCATAGACTTAGGTGCATTAGGATTTAGGATAAAGATAGATGATATTAGAAAGAAACAGGAGCTTGGATCCTTGCTGTGAGTGTATTCGTGTCTCTCTCGATGATTTCAACGGCGCCACAAGGGGGTGGCTCTCTCTCTCTCTCTTGTTCAGTCTTTAACTCTCTGCATGGGGTGAGTCATGGTGTTACCACCACTCCTCGTGCCTGGGCGTGGTGGCCACCACTGCAGACGTCTCTCATCGATCTCTCTACAGCCGTGAAACACCATGGGCCAGAGAGAGTCTCTGCTTTTCGGCTGATTCGCGCACGCTCCTCTATACGTTTTTCCATCCCTTTTAACCACCCACATCCACCCTCCCCAGCTCCAACCCCTCGATCCCAACCCAACTACCAAATTATTCTTGATTCACTTGACAGGAGATTGGAAATATATCGAAAAAAGGCAACTGACGATGATGACGTTTAATATTTTAAACTTGTCTCATGATGAAAAAATAAAAGAAAACACATCGCGAAATTATATTTGAAGTAACGTAAGAATGAAAAAAGAAATAATATAACGATCTCGATTAAAAAATGTTTGAAATATGTTAACATATTTGAAGTGATTTTAAATGATAATTATTATTGTACTCTGTCGTAATTTTATAGATGATAGATCGAAGAATGATAGATAAGAGCTCGTAGGATGACACATGGTTCTATAAATCAAGAATTAGGATATGTGGGTACATATATACCTTGCGAAGGAGAATAGTAAATTTTCTTCAAGCTTCCTATTTAATGCAAGAAAATAAAAAAAGTAGAAGACGGTCAGGGTTCCAAACAGTCAGCAGGGTTTTAATTAACATTTCCGAAAGGAAAGTTGTAGTTTGAAAGGCAAACATAGTAATGTTAGTTAAAAATAGAGAATATGGTTGCTATTAGTGTAGTCTAAGGCCAAATAAAACGTTTTCGTAAGGAAACCTTTTCGATGATCGAGGACAGCTGCAGAGAACTCCGGAGGACGTCGAAAACCTACTACCATATCGTTTCAAATTCGAACGTTCCCCATCTGTGTAGTTGGTTCGTCGTCGTAGTCGTTGTGAGTCATCGGTTGCCAGCCGAGTTCACGTATAGACTCATTTCTCTCTCTCTCTCTCTCTCTTTCGTATTCTCTCTCGTTCATCCACCCCAAAAGGGAGTTCTCGACGAGACTTTCCTATCGAGCGGTGAATCCAATTTCTAGTCTAGGAGGCTTACTATAATAGAAATGTATCGAGTGTATTATATTAACTATATTTCTAAACTATAAATCATTCTTACCTAAGAAAAGAATAACTTGACACCCTATATACTATATATAAACCTTTGTTTTCGTTGTATCATTTAAGTTGTATGATTTAATTGAATGAAATGTTATGAGAAGTGATAAGATGTATATCAGAAAATTGATCAAAGGATTCCTGAGATCAAAGTAATAGTGTGTGTGTGTGTAAGAGTACTTGTATTGTATACCAAGGACTACTCTAGTTTGACCAAATATCCAAAAATGTCTACCCTTTTATCCAGTACCATCAGATCTTCCATAGAAAATACGAAGTCTTTCCTTCCAACCCCACACCCACTGGAGCAAAGTTATTTCTAGCGAAGTAAAATGTAGGAGTTCACAAAGAATCGAGTTATTCGACTAGATAGTATAGGAATATAACGGGGCGACAGGTGTCGCGATGAAAGCAGGTTCTTCTGACCGATTCCCAGGCTCGTATCTCGTTTAAATTGTATTAATGCATCTCTAACGTCAAATATTATCATCGTTGGAACTTTTATCATTTTTTTTTTTTTCTTTATAAATTATTCATTTTAATCGAAGACAGACGTATTCAGATATTTTTCCTCTCTTTTTTATTTTTTTATTTTTTTTTTCGGTGTACATTTAAATATGACCGACGAAAATATTTATTTTATCTCGAATAAATAATAAAACAAATGTATAAGTGTTGAACGTGTACGACTTGATTACAAATTAATTAATTCGAAAGATATAATTGTTAAAAGAAGAAAAAAAATACACACACACACACGCATACAAATGTATTGTTCAGGTAGAAGAGATCTAGATACGGTCCTGGGTCCGTTGCTTCTCAAGATCCGTTTCCAGGCTCCCGCGTTCTAGCCCCGGGGCAACGTAAAACACGAAGAGTTGTTTCATTCGTGAACTGAAAAAGTGCAACGTGCTTTGATAATCTGTAACTCTCGGTCCTTTGTAAAATAGTTTTACTTAGATACGTTTTCACGATGATAGTATCGAGCAGGTAACAATGGCAAACGTCGTAGAAGATATTTTTATGAACGAAAATAACAAATAAAAAAGAAAAAGAAAAAAACAAGGAAAAGTAGAAAATTCCGTGACGAGTAAATCACGGAACTATTATTCTCACCTCATTGAATTTAATCTCACGACGAGATTTTATATATAAATTTGCAAATATTATATTTTTTAATTACATAGTTATGTACGCATAAAGTATTTTACAAATGTGAGAAGAGAAACCCCCGATTGCTCCCATTCCTGTTCACCCATTTGACTTTTATTCCTTTTATTTCATTTTATTCCGTATAAAAGAAAAAGATAATCAATAAAAAAAGATTTCATATACGCGTTAACAAACTTGAACTTGGAAAATATGTGGAACGCATGCGGTCGTATCGTGCCGTGCCGTGCCGTTAGACGTCGCGTTGTGTGGCTTTTATCTTACGAGACGTTCACTATTGCACATTTGAAATCGTAGACAGAGTTTGAGAAATGTGGAATAAAATTACACGCATTACACATAGTGACAGAATCGAAATGACATTATAAGTTGTTACATGGTATGGTGTTTTCTCGGCTGACAATGGGATTTTAGGGAATGGGTTTTACGTAGAATATATTAGACATAATGGTTTAGGTTGTGGTTCGGTAAACCTTGACAACCCAAGCCCCTATCTTCGAACTTATACACAAAGAGAAACATTCTTTCCTTTGTTATCAAATTCAACGATGTTTAGAACCTTTTTTAAGAAAAGAGTCTTTTCTCGTTCCATTAGTACAATCAAACCGTTGATTATTCCTCCCCCCCCATTCTCGTTTCTAAAAACATCGTTTAATCTCATAAATATTTGTATACGGAGTATACAGAATACCGTGTATCACAAATAATTTCGTATGGCATTATAATCGAACGATTATAAACGCTCGTTTGCATTTCGTGTCATTGGATATCTCTTTTCTACCTATCACGAATCCATTTCCAATGCTCATATATCACCATCATCGGAATCATGCGAATATCGTTGCAGAAATTCTCCATTAAATACGATCAGCTCAATTCCCTACTTCTACTCTTTCCAGTCGGTTTATTATGCACACTTTGCAAAATTATTGCTGTTATCGGAATGATTTATGTTTAGTTGACGTTAGTTTCTGCAATGAGATTGTCAATTATCTTGAACAAAGTTCCAAATCAAATGTTTCTTCGATCATTCGTAACGAATACACGAAATTATTGATTTTGAACTATGACAAATTAGAATGAATTATTTAACAACCGTAAGGGTTCTAAACCAACTGGTGACGACCCTGGTTGTTCCCTCGGTATTCCCTTTTACTCTCCCCTCACTTCCTTAACCGCTCATTCTATACGACGAGAGAGTATAACCTACACTCGGTACCACCCATTCATCCGGCAGTTTTTGCCTACCGGTTTAACGAACCTGCACTTCGTTCCAGTTCCATTCAGCTTCGGAAAGCCTTTTTTGCTACCCGGCGACAATTCTACTCGCGAGATCATTGCCGATGAATGGGTGGAAAAGAGTAAGATGAGAGAGTCGTTGACGATTCGTCTTATTAAAAATAACAAATCAAAATGATACCATTCAAATTCACGTGATTCAAATAATCGTTCTGAAAAGGGATGCGGAGCAAACTAAATCATTCGTTTTAGGATAAAAGATAAAAAATATTTGGTTGGTTATTCGAATCATATTCTATGTTAGGATAAATGATTCATTTGATCACTCATGGTAGGAATAAGTATACCATATGAAGTATCGGTATAGATTTTAAATTAAAATCCAACTCCAACGCAATGTTTAGAATTAGCAATTGGTGTGTGTATGTGTGTATGTGTGTGTATGTATCTAAGCAAGAAACGTGAAAGTTTCCCTTAAAAGATCGTGCGAACTTGAAAGATAATCAATCTATCCATAGATTTTTCTACGTGCGTGTTGTTATATGTGTGTGTTTTCACTAACACGAACATAAACACGCACGCACGTACACGCACGCGTGTGAATAAGCATCTCAGGCCAAGTGCAGCGTTCTCGTTACATACGAAAGTAGGCCAGCAATACTTCTACTCGAAGACAGTGCGTCTCACTTACATAAAAATGCGACCAGTTTCCTTGTTCAAATAATGTCGGTTCTTCTTCTTCTTCTTCTTCTTTTTCTACTTTTTCTTCTTCTTATTTTCTATCTTATCTATAACTAGCTAGAAAAAAAAAAATTGCATCTCTCGAACCAGGATACGTTTTACCTACCCCCCCCCTCCACCTTTAAACGTGTTACATTTATTTCATTGCAAACAAATTTACCCTGAAAAATGTTTAGTTTAGAAAATAAACATTTTCTATTTTTTTAAATTTTTTTCTATTTTTCGTTGAGACAATAAAATGTGAGAAAAAAGATTTAGCAGTTAGAAGTGAATTAACAAAGCAGTAACGGTTATCGAACTGGTTCCCATCATCATCATCATCATCATCATCATCATCATATCACCGTGTTCGAGAGAGCATGAACATTCCTACAGAATGAAATAATTGTAATTATTATTTATCTTAAAAAGTAGTACACACACGCGTGAACAAATATATATGTATATGTATATGTATGCAGATGTCTATTCTGTTTCCAACAGAAAAGAACCTTTCGGAAGATGCATCCGGACGTTTCGATTGTATCGTGACTGCCCCCCCCTTCCACCCTCTCATCCTTTACCCCCCTCGAGCTTCGTAAGAATTCAAGAAGCATTCGTCGCTTATAAATAGCCATTTCCGTTTGGACAGGTAGCCAGGTTCGATTATGTTTATTCCGTTTGTATAATTCATGTCTGATAATATAATCGTCAAGTGTACAATTTTGTTTAATTTTTGTTGTTACATCAATACGAACAAAGTTGTTTAGGATTTAACAAGAGTAGATCCTTTACAGATATTTCATACTAATCGATGTAATAAACGTATGATTTGAATTGATACTAAATTAATTAGAAAATTCGAATTTTTCATAAAAATTATGGATTTTTGTTTTGTTTTTTCAAATAGTTTCGAGCATATTTATATATCGCAATTGAAGTTAGCCTCAAGATTTTTATAGATGGAGGTTTTTTACCAACGACAAGTAGCAGTAGCAGCAACAAGATAGATTTCTTTAAAGCAAATAATAAACTACGAGAAATTCTCTTAAACACCAAGCATCGTCTGACCGCAAAACTCGACACTGCTGCGAACGAGCAAAGAGAATTACTAAGAAAGATTTTTCCTTCAGTTTTATTATTTCTCTCTCATCGAGAGCTAAAGATTAAACGCTTGAAAGAATAAATTACTTCTCGTAGATATATATATATATCGTTAAAAATAATTATATATTAAAAGTAAATTAATTTGATTTCACTAATAAAAATATTGGTGAGCTTAGAAAAAAAACTGTTTGCAACGATTTCAAATAATTTTTAAAACTTCAATAAAGAGATAATATTTAACTATGAATTTATAAAATAATTGACCTTTTTCGGTAATCCTGACGTTTGACGACCGTGTTCCGAATCCTTGACCCCCCTTATGAGCGAACTTACAAAGAACTGTCCCGAGGAAATGAAGTCAAGAACACGACTAACGTACCAACATACATGCATACATATGTTGGAAACATGCAACGTTTTAGCCAGGTAACATGCTCGACCACCGTATATACGTTTTACCGGTTGTCTACCTGTTCTGGATCACTCAGTGTCTTGTCTACAAGGTCAAATTCACGAAGAATCCAACTTGTTCTGACCTCGACGACCACGACGACGACGACACTCCACGTATATCACGATTATCTCGAGGTCGTCTCTTGCAAATTTTCTTATTCTCGTCCTTCATATTACTATATATATATAATCTCGCTATTACTTCACTTTACTAAACCTTTCAAACTCTATTCCGTAATTTTTAATATGATAATTTGGTCTGTGTCTATCTTTTTTCCTCTTTCATTTTTTTTTCTTTTTTTCTCTAATTTTCATAAATTAAAATAATAAATAAGATATTACGAAACGTTGATTTTTTTAAAACTGCGTAATAAAAGAAGTATCCTTTGACAGGTTCTTCTCGAATAACAAATTGTTAACCTAAGATCTTTAGGTTACTCGTTACACGATAATAATATTCGATTTTTCAGATACTTATCTTATCGGGTAGATAAGAAAAGTTAATATTTCGAGATGAATTAAAGAAAATTCATTTTTTATGACACTAATACGTTCTAATAGTTTCTTTATTTTGTCTTTCATATTATTTTAACTAAACTTTCTCTTTTGAAACGAAAATTATCAATAGTACCAGTCAGCTCAATGGAATCCCGAAGAATCTCGTTATCGTGTTTTCGTAGAAATTTTAGTAGAAAAACTAATATGACGATTTTTCTATGACGCATTGAATATCTTTCCGTGATGTCAAACTACGTTATAATCATACTAATAGCATGATTATTCAAGTACACGTAATCGAAGTTTGCGTATTTGATCAAAATTCAAGTTAAAGTGTCCGTAGGTGTGTTGTTTTCGATATTAAATTGTGTAAACCGTGTGAACAAATATCGTAGGATGAGTTCGAAGATAAGAAGAAGCACGAGAACAAAATCACGATCAAAAAGAGGAAGGGATGAGATAAAAAAAAGATGATTATAGTAAGATATCGTATAGATCGTATAAATCGAGACAACGTTCTTCAATGGCGATCGCGTAGCATGCGAAGAATCCGGCCAGGAGGAGTGACGACGATAAATAACGCGATCGCTATATTTAGTTGTTCTTTGTATGAGAAAGAAAAAGAAAGAAAGAGAGAGAGAGAGATATTTCATACACACTCATGCGAATGCATATATATATACGTATGAGTGTGTGTGTGTGTGTGTGCGTTTCTTCTTCTTTCTCGATCCTCTTCACTGACTTCTTTCAAGTATTTGTCGTAGAAGTCGTTATGGTCGTCGTGACAAGTCAGCTGACGATAAAGGCAACGATGATGATAATAAGCCCGTTTTGTTATATCTACGTTAATACTTGCGTATACGAATCGTCACACACATGTACTTTACTCACACATATACACATCCCAACATCATATATAGTTCGCGTGAGATGGTTTGCGAATACAGCCGAAGGCAAACTCGAATGATGATTCAAACCAATGACGTCTGCATCCAAGTGTTTCGTGCTATTTTACTAATTTCTTCTTCTTCTTCTTATCCGTGAACGTTTAAACAAAAAATTCAAACATATTTCTTAACATGGAAGGAAATTTTAACCGATATTGTAATAGTGTGAAAAAGATATATGTATATTTTTTTTGTAGTTTTTATTTAGAAATGAATAATGTACGAGGTAGTTTTTATTTAATGTTTTATCTATCATCTATTCGTACGTCAGTGAATCTATGATTTTCAAATGATATGATATATTATAACAATGAAATGTAATTAGATCGAAATAATTGTTAAATATCTCAAGTTGCGAGATGAGAATCATTTTAACAGTTAATATACAAAAATGACGAGTATGAAATTATCTAGATAAATGATATAAGGATTTTATTGTTGTTAGATTTTAAATCATTTTCTAATAAGATTAAAAAAGATGGCGTGCGCATACACACATATATATACACACACACACACACGAGGTAATATTTCACAAGAGTTGGCACGAAGATAGATGAAGAAACTGTGAACATAGTTAGTTACCGGTGTGTTATATCTGATCACTCTTCCGATACGATTAACAACGAAGAGGAGCATGACCATGCAAGTATCCGTTTACCGTAAAAAGCCAATTTTCGCGAGAACGGCGAACACCCGTTGTTAGAGAAATACACGATGCCCCGATCTTTGGGTATTAATTGTTAAGATTTAACGAGGCTTTTATGTTGCTATATGAAAATAAGAATATTTACGTACTTGGCTGATCATCGTCACCATCTCGTAAATAATTCTTCAGCCGACACAAGTCTCGTTTCGAGGCTAATTGAGACATTGATTTCGACACTAATTAAAAAAGTTAAATATTGTAATTAAAACAAAATGTGTAAGAATAATGAATCCTTACAAGATACAACTTGGACTAGCTCCATTTTTATTCAAAGTTTCACTTATTTCAATCGTTGGAACACATTCGTACCTAGGCAGAAGTCCTGGCACGTTTGTAAAGGATCAAAAAGGAAATTGGAGACGAGTCAGAGAGAGGATCGTCTTTTTAACTGAAACTTCTTTACCGAAAGTCAAAGTCCTGGGTAAGATGTTGGAGGTGTCTAAGATAGGTCTACGACCTCCAAAGTAAGATTCCAAACGATTTGATCGTCTGGAGGGTATCCCGACGGATTTTCGTCGTCGTCGTCGTCGTAGTCGTAGTCGTCGTCCAACGGGAAAAAGCCTTAAGCGTTCCTCTTCTGGGTGGGTACGTTGAACTTACCGTCGCATTCTGTATTGATTTCGGTCGCGGAGAGGCAGACGTTACCTACGGCACGTATTCGCGAACGGCACGGCACGCCCATATCGAGAAAAAATGTATTTCTCCTATTTTCTTTTATTATTATCATTGATTTTGCCGAATAATGATAATCTAATAACGATTCTTCTTTCTTATCGTCGACACTTTCGTGAAACTTTGGATAATTAAAAATGGATGACTCGAATAGGATGAAACTGAACGTTATGCCAAAGTTGGCTCGCACGGGTATAAAAGGGGGGGCCTTACGCAAGGCCCCGAAGACCTTGAACGGGACCTTATTTGGTGGACAAGGTCGAGGCTACGCGGGCCATTGGGTTTTCAGGTCGAACGCGACCAACTTCTCCGTTGTCTTTGGTTTCCTTCGGTATTCGGATGTACACGAAGTATACACACGTGCATTCCTGTTGGTTACGATCTACTTGCAATAATCAAAATCAAGATCCACGGCACAGCTAAGACATACGAGTTAACAGACAATTTCTCTACTCTCTTCCTTTCTACAATTTTTTTCCAAATCCAGTCCGATGTTACTTCTCTCTGTAGAACTTTCTAGAATTATTAGAATATATATTTGCCGTTGGACTTTGATAATTCCTCGTCTGCGAGAGAATCGTTTTATTCGTTCCGATTCAATTGAGATATGTCCAATATGGAGACAGGTTAAATTAATGAACGAAATGAAGTCTACCAGTTGTCTCTATCTTTTTCCGTTTCATTATTCCAGACTCCATGTTGCTTTCTCTGTCTCTCTTGAGCATCCATCGGTCGATATTCAACGGCATTGATCGTCGAGGGCTCGAACCACGAGGTGGCGAGGAGCCCTTCGCGATCTGACGTTTCTCCTTCGCCACGTGGGTTTCTCGTTCACCGACTCGGCTATCTTCGTCGTCGTCGTCGTCGTCGTAGTCGTAGTCGTCGTCGTCAGGGCGCAGACTGCACGGATACCCGGCGACGTATCGATTTTCAAGGAGACACTGCACCCGCGAACGCACCGACTCACCAACCTCATAGAAAGAGAGAATAAATACGAGAAAGGGATAAGAAGAGAGACAGAGAGAGTTCGTACTAACACATATACGAAGGGAAAATACTTGTATGCACTCCTGCCTTGTAGCCAAGCCCTACGTGACGTGGCAATAGTCCAGTGCACCCTTGTCCGCGCCCTTGAATCTATTTTTGGCCGATCTTCCGTACAAGAAATACGTGAAAGGGAGACATTTACTCGCTGGCCAGGTTCCTAGCCCTATGAGGAAGTCTCATTCTTCTTATGAATAATTAATTATTTTTTATTTTTTTTATTTTATCATGACGATAATAATAATAATAATAATATGCATAATTATTTACGGATAAAATTAATTAAGATTAAAAAAGAAATATGAAACAAACTCTGACGACTCTAGACAAGGGGCCATCTTGAATGAATTTTTATTCGACGATCATTGTAATTAATTTCGAAACAAACTCGAGTTAGAATTAATTACACACAATTATTTATTTTATAAAATCTAGGGTTTTTTTGGGGGGGCGGGTGGGGTTGTTTTATATACATTCATGTTTAAAAAAAATATCTTCTTTATCATTGGTCGATGCTGCAGTAGTGCTGACGAGGAGGGTTCGTCCGTTTCTTTTCCGGGAACATTATATGCACGTCGATATAATCCTGTTAGTCCGAATCGCTTGGCTGCATAAGCGAACTCGATTGGATAGGACATCGAACGTCAAAAAATCATCTCCGTTTTTATTCGATAAAGACTTTTTTACTTATTATATGTGTTCTTTTTTTTTATGATAAAAATATATTTTTAAAAATAATATGACAAACGTTTGCGTTAGGAGAAAATACATTGCTAAGCCGTTTTCACTCGCATGTATCACTTTACTCTTATTTCTATGCAGACGCGCATATTATTTTCTTAAACGCGTTATTCTTCATATATAAAAATGCAATAAAATTATTCGAATTGTCGAGCAAGATTTTATCCATGTCATTTGTGTAGATTGTTCGTGTTATACACGACGATATTAATTGAATTAATCATTTTCAACGATAAATATACTAAATATTTTCTTTTTTATATGTGATTACTTATCAGTAAAGATTACAAATCAGATACGATTCAATGAATCAAGCCTTAAATGGAAATTCGTATTACGTGTTATTCTCGACAAACATTTTATCTAACAATATTTAAAAAATAAATAAACAAAAAGATACGACTCTCTAAAGAATGACCAACGTTGACCAAAAACTTCTTTCCTATTTTGTTAAATGTTAGCAATAACCTTGCCTTTTTAGGAATTATTTTAATCATTCCTCGTGCTGATAAGTTTATATTTGAAAGTTTACGACTCTCTTAGATAGCATAACTTACTTAAATTGTTTTTTTTCCTCTCTTGCACCCAAGCCTATAATATATTTAAATCGTAAAATGCGATTAAAATACGTCAAGCACTCTCACATTAGAGAGAAAGATACTAATATCTATATACATGCATAGATATCTGACTTATACATTCTAGAATGAATAAGTTCGAGTTCTCTGTCATGGAGCATTGCTAATCGTGTGAACAACATTTTGAAGTCAAAGGAAAGCGCAGTCTCACGAAAACTTCTTCTGACTATTTCTCATGACTCACCCTGTACCTACCATTGGGAGAGTACTCTCCTTTCGTACCTACAAATATATGTGCATATGAAACGTGGTGTATGCATGCATGCGTGTGCGTGCGTATATATACGTGCGTGCATATGATGCGTACGTTCATGTATATGTATTAGTGCATACGATCGTGTGTCGCATGCAACTCCGTTACAAGATATACACGTAAGTATGTTACGCACGATAATATGCACACACGTTCTCTTTTCTACTAACACATTCTTAGAACGGTTAGTCAGTCAGGCGGGGAACCCTTACGTACTAGTGTGTACGCATCCAGAAGGCATTATACTCCCCGTATCGTACAGTTTGAAGCGGCATTTGGAGAATCTAGCCGGCAGCCGGTCGACCGACCAATCAGCGAGCCGCTTTCGTTTTATGCCCATATATGGCAAGAGCTGTGAATCCGCAAGGTGGGGGAACCGCCGGCTGGACGAGTCCATTCCAATCTCTCAGAGGGGCGGGAGGGGGGTCTCGCATGAGACGAACATCATTTTCTATAAAAAAAATGATAATACATGTTGCAATGAATGATACAGGATGAATAATTAATCTGAATATTATTCTCCTCATTATGTATATTATCATATTTTCTTTTAAATCGAAAAATAAAAATAAAAAAACAAGCTTATATTATTCGATCGGTCTGAAGTATATCGCATAGTCTCGTGGTATACCGACCACACCTACGGGCGAGTCCACAGGACGCGGTAGGAGCCACGATCTCGCTCACAGTCCTCGCAACTCGCGACCCCTCGAGTCTCATTCGTACTTCGTGCCTGAAAGTAGTATCCTTGTGGTGGCCCTTCGTCGATCAACGGACGTGTACTCTCGACCAGTTCGACGCCTCTTTGTGTTTCCTAACTCTTTTCAAAGGTAAGTCCCTAATATTCCCTAAGATCTTTAACTTAACGCATTTTTATTAAAAGATTATTAATAATTATTGAATCTATTAGAAATATTCAATCTATGTAATGAAATTTATTAGAGAAACGACACGAGAAGAGAAATGAAAAGAAGCCGGTCGTGAACGAAGAAGACCGGCCATGTTGGCAGGGCGTTGCTCTCCTCTTTCGTTACAACTTCGAAATTTCTCGAAAGATATTTTGTTTCGATTATTATCGTACATCGTTCTCGTTTAGATTAATCGATATTATTATTATATCGCTTTTACGCGGTTTATTTTGAAAAAAAATAATTCTCTTTTCAATTGGATGAAAACTGGCTTGGGCCATTTGAAGCGATCCGACAGGTTGCCGGCGTCAAGTGGTCGTTCGGTTCGGTTCGTTCGTTCGTACGTTCATACGTTCGTACGTTCGTTCGTTCCGTTCGTTCCCCTGACACGCACGTTTAGCAGAACACGTAGTCGTCTTCTCTTTCCTCGCAGGTGGTCGCGACCAAACGGTGCTTTATTAATAGCACTCGTTCTATATACTTCTTGTACGTTTCTCTCGCACGCTTTGCGAACAACGGCCACTAACCTATCTACGATTTATGTGCCACTAATGATCATCATCCTCTATATCCTTTTCAATAGCCAAGAGAGAAAAAAAAACACCAGAATTCTTTCTAGTTCTTTTGTGTTCTTTATATTCTTTTTATCTTCAAATTCTAACCACTTAAAAATAACTCTCCAACGTTCTTTTCTTTTCAAATTTTTACGAACCACGATAATAGTGTTTGACAACATTTTTTCCCTAATTCGTTTTTTCTTTTTTTTTTAAATATTTGTATTTATTCCTAGGGATTACAAGATTTCAAAATTCGACCATGAAATGTAAAATTAGAGAAGAGTTATTGTTGGGACATAGTCGTGTCGTACCAGGGGCGTGATCCTCGACACTCTTTTATTCTTTTCTTTCCTTTCCTTTCCTTTCCTTTCCTTTCCTTTCCTTTTTTTCTTTCTTTCTTTTTCTTCTCGCATTTCAAATTCTCAGCACGTTCGTCGACTCTTTCAATTGGTAATACTGAAATCAATTGAGAGTCTCTCTCTCTCTCTCTCTCTCTCTTTCTGGCAAATTTAAAACGTCACTTTGAAAAAAATGAAAATACTTTCGTAATATCTCACGAAAATTGTTTATTTTTTCGAGAATTCGTAATTTAAAAATAATCTTAAAATCAAGAGTGAGTGCTTGGTGATCTTCACGATTAAAGTTAAGCGATTATATTTATTTGGATTAGAACTTTCGCGTAATAATCGCTGCTTAAATCGTGAAGGTTTAACTTGGTGTGAAAAAAATTTGTCGTCACAAAATGTTTTAATCACCAGGCACGTTGAGACGAATAAAAAGTATATAAACTAACGTTTGCCCAATCTCCTCCCACCCCATGATTGCACACAAAATTTAAGCGCAAATTAAAAAATAACTTTGTACTGTCATTTAGCAGTTGTCTATTCCAGCAGCCATCACCCCCTCTCCACCCCCCCTGCTATTTAGAAATGCACAAATCAGTACTTATGCACGCCACTAAAACACGAAATCCCTCGGCATTTTGTTAGCGTAACATTTCCAACCAGTTTTTCTCTCGCTTAATAACCAATTAAACAAACAAAAAAGAATATCTCTGTTTGGTTGAAAAATTGTTTATCAATTTCTTGTAAAATCTAGCCAAGTATTTCCTCTTATTCTTTTATTTTATCTATTTATTTTTCAAAGTTAGACATTTTATTGAATATCTTAAATACGTTTTAACGATCATTATAATTCTTTGCATTGCTTTGAAAATGATCTCAGCATTAGAGTCTTACAACTTGAATATTAGAAAGCACGTGGCTTCGTTTCTAATGTGTCCTTCGTAGTAATACCTAAGAAAAAATTCCACGAGAGATAACGGATAAATTATCATAATCCAGCGATGAGTAATCGTTTTACAACGAAACAGAGATAAAGTTCCAACGTAAAAAAAGAAAAACAAAGAAAGTAATAAATGATATAAAAATTAAATATTAACTTATAACAATGAATTATTATTTCGTAAAATATATCAGTTTATCTTTCCAATCGAAAACGTCACAATTGCATACGGAGATTGTCTTTTACCGGAAATGGCATTCCTTGTATCGCGTAAAAAAAAAATAAAGAAGAGAGAGAAATTCATTGATATTGGAATACACACGGAACGAAGAAGAATTTCTACGAACATTCGTTCAAGGGAAGAAAGAAAGAAAGAAAGAAACGAATGGTGCAGGGAAGGAAAAAGGTTAGGGGAGGGGAGTAGTGAGGATTATGATAGAGAAGATGAGTGGCTCAGGAGGGGTTGGAAGGGGGGAAGAAGGTAGCACGTTGGCAAGAGTTCGTGAGATGTTCGGTTCAGGCAATTCGAGCGCGATGCACAATTGTGGTGGTGGTGGTGGTGAGGGTTGTGAGAGACGCGAGGGAGTGGTGCAAGCAGTGGGGGCTGCAAATAGAAATAGTGGGGATGGACCCCACCGTGGCGGAGCAGTTCCATATATGGTAAAGAGAGCCAGGATTGGCGGAGGGTGTCCTGCCCTTATTGGTCGACGATCAGAATGGTGGAGAGGGTCCGCCAAGAGGACGACGCTCTTCGTATAATACACTGCGCGCTTTTCTGTCAAGCTACACTCTGTGTTTGGTGCTAGATCGGTCCACAGTGTCGGCGGTTGTTATTACGGACGAACAAGACACTGAATTCTTCCTATAAACTTGTACATATAACAAGTCTCTATCTTATTCTCTATTTTAACGCGAACCTTAGTAAGTTCTTTGATTTTTTACAACAAACAAAAAAGTAAAGACTATTTAGAGAATAGCCAGTGGTGATTTTTAATATAATATTATTATTATTATAATTATATTATATTTTATATATAGTGGATATTGAGAAATTTCGAAGAAGAATCATAGATTTCAACCGTCGTCCCTCGAGGATTCCTCTTTTTCTCCGTAGTGCTGCAACAACCGATCGTTTCCGAAGTGTCGAGATACTGTTTAACGTTTATTTCTTTGAAATATTTCCAATTGTCGATTGAAAGTCAAAATAATTAAAAGTGGGGTGTGTTCGAATTCGACGTAAACGCGCGTGAGTCATATTATTGGAAAGGTGTTTTGTGAGAGAATATTTCTTCTTCTTATTCTTCCTCTTGTTGTTCTCGCTTTTAAACGAAGCCGTTCTTTTCTCTTGACGATTATTTCATCGCTATTTGCCGCTCGATGGCGCTTGTAACGCCATGAATCTTCGATTT
Organism: Polistes fuscatus; assembly: GCF_010416935.1. Classification (NCBI taxonomy): domain Eukaryota; kingdom Metazoa; phylum Arthropoda; class Insecta; order Hymenoptera; family Vespidae; genus Polistes; species Polistes fuscatus. The sequence goes on from NW_025113100.1 coordinate 89,677, forward strand.
TCTATATCGACTACGATCGAATCTTCTATCTTCGATCTTTGTTCCTTCTCAAAAATCGATTACAGAGAACTGGGATTCTTTATTATTCAAGAACCTCTAAAGAAAATCAAATAGGAGTTATTGAAGGTGTGAAAAATTTATCGAAGATACGAATAAACAACATTTTTTACAGACGATTGGAAATTCTTCATCGGTTGGCGACCGTTTAGCCGGGGAAGGGCGGGGCAGGGTGCGGTCATTCCATCGTGACGTGTACACTAGCTGACTCGCCCATATCGGTTCTCCAATTTTTTTCCTTCCTTTAATATTCTTCTTGCTATTTAAAATTTTAAATAGATTTCTTCTCCTTTTTTTATATTGGTAAAATCGATTTCCTTTCTTTTTTTTCTTTTTTTTGTAGAAATCTTGTACTACTTTTATTTGAACAGTAGGAGATATAACAGGTATAATAATTGTTTTCTTTTTCCTTGACCGTATCGATTTCCTTTTCTTTTGTTCCCCCACGTTTATCGTCTTACAATAGTTCTGAAGGAAGGTGAGAACTTTCTTTATTCAAACCTCGTTTAGTACGACGAGAATCCTTAGGCGCCATCTTGAAATGTTCCTTCTCAGGTAGCTCGACGCCCCACGGATAGTTCCTTTATTCTATACAACTCAATTTGTGTAACTATAGAATTCGATAGAACGATTATTAATCCATGTACTTTTATATATTTTTTAAAATATCTAATTATTTGCAATAACTTATAATAATTTATATTATTACTTCGTATTATTGTAATAATTAATTAATGTCGACAATACAGAAAGACTAATTATAGTTGTTATTTTCAGGAAAAAAAGCATAAACAAACATGTGTGACGAGGAAGTTGCCGCACTCGTTGTTGACAATGGTTCCGGTATGTGCAAAGCTGGTTTTGCCGGAGACGATGCACCTCGTGCCGTCTTTCCATCCATTGTTGGCAGACCACGCCACCAGGGTGTCATGGTAGGCATGGGACAAAAAGATTCGTATGTCGGAGATGAAGCTCAATCTAAGAGAGGTATCCTAACTTTGAAATACCCGATTGAACACGGAATCGTCACCAACTGGGATGACATGGAAAAGATTTGGCACCACACTTTCTACAACGAACTTCGAGTAGCACCAGAGGAGCACCCAGTTCTCCTTACGGAAGCTCCATTGAATCCTAAAGCAAATCGCGAAAAGATGACGCAGATCATGTTCGAGACGTTCAATACACCAGCTATGTACGTCGCTATTCAAGCTGTACTATCTCTGTACGCTTCCGGTCGTACCACCGGTATTGTATTGGATTCCGGTGACGGTGTATCTCACACCGTACCGATTTACGAAGGATATGCTTTACCACACGCTATCCTTCGTCTCGATTTAGCCGGTCGCGATCTTACCGACTACCTCATGAAGATCCTCACCGAGAGAGGATACTCATTCACCACCACGGCCGAACGTGAAATCGTACGTGACATCAAGGAAAAACTTTGCTACGTCGCATTGGACTTCGAGCAAGAAATGGCTACTGCAGCATCATCATCTAGCTTGGAAAAGAGCTATGAACTTCCCGATGGTCAAGTTATCACCATCGGCAATGAAAGATTCCGTTGTCCCGAGGCATTATTCCAACCATCGTTCTTGGGTATGGAAGCTTGCGGCATCCATGAGACCACTTACAATTCAATCATGAAGTGCGATGTCGATATTCGTAAGGACCTCTATGCTAACACCGTTCTCTCCGGTGGTACCACCATGTACCCAGGCATCGCTGATAGAATGCAGAAGGAGATCACTGCCTTGGCTCCATCCACCATGAAGATTAAGATTATCGCACCACCCGAAAGGAAATATTCCGTATGGATCGGTGGATCCATTCTCGCCTCGCTATCCACCTTCCAGCAAATGTGGATCTCTAAGCAAGAGTATGACGAGTCTGGGCCATCCATCGTTCACAGGAAGTGCTTCTAAATGCATTTGATATTCCTTTTCCCATACTATCATTCCCCGAAATCCCGATATGCGCGGGATCGTAGTGCGGTGAACGGCCCTTCGCGCCCCCGAGCTAATATCTCGAGGTTCACTACACTACCAGCAGCGTGTGTGGTGGGTGGCCTTGCGCGATGCAATGGAAGTAAGTTATGACCTTTGCTCTTGCGTTATTAAAAGGAGAGAAGATTAGACGTTCGTTTCGACGATGATTTCGGTATATTTTACACCTGCTCGTTGTTATTTCCTAAAAAGCGAGAGAATCCTTTTTTTTTCTTATTTCAGTTTCTTATTTCCTTTCTCATTTGTCAACTCTCTCTCTCTCTCTCACTCTCTCGTTTTATTTTTCTCTCTCTCTCTCTCTTTATATATATTTCTCATTCACGTCTGACGAGTAGTTGATTTTTCTCATCTATCGTATATTATCGTCGTTCATCGTCGTCGTTGTCGTCATCGAAAGGAACGTCCCTTTTAATAATACGCGGTGACAGTATTATAATTTATTTCTATTGTCTTGTGCAAGACCACGCACGACACAAATGAAACACACGTTACGAATTACATACGTACTACATATTCGCATACTACACTCTCTATCACATACACAGACACAGACACAAAATACACACACAAATCACATACATCTTAAAGACTACTTTAGACTTATGGTATTATAAAATAAAACTCTTAAAAACACGATCAACTTGGACTCTTGTGTCTTTTAAGATCAGTTATTATCCAGATCCTTTTTAATATGAACGCATCCCTATGAATGAAAGAACGAATAATAAATAGAAAATAAAAATAAAAGAAAGAGAACCCTCGTCGCCACACCTCGCACTACGACGATGCATAAAAAGAAAAAAAAGACAAAAAAAAATTAAAAAAATAATAAACTTGTGCGTAAGAAATTTATCACCAAGCTTCGGTTTTCATGGATAATCTAATTAATCTCATCATCGAATCACGCGAAATCCTTTTTATACATAATTGTAGCTTTTGTACCGTTCGACGTCGTTGATTGTAACGTAAGATTTGTGGTGAAAAAGAATAATGGAGAGATGAAAAGGAAAAGTATAGAAAAACGTAAAGAAAAAAAGATAATACTTAACATATAATTAATTACTCTAAGAATTTAATTAGGTTTATATTTTCAGTCGAATAAAAATTATTTTCAATCAACTTCCACACCGTGTGTTGATCTTCTTCCGCGACGATGCGTATTCGTCTTGTATAAAAAAAAAAAGAGAAATAATAGAGAGAGAGAAAAAAATGAAAAAAATACTTTATATAAACTATACTTCGTTATTATTATTATTAATATTATAATAAATTAATTAGCACGAGTCCAGTAAGCTGATTTGCGTGTACAATATTCTCTCTTTCTCTTTTCAATGAATTTGTTACATATTGTTACAGTTAAACGTCGATTATCCGGCAATGATTAAGTCTCTGTTGTCATCACTATAACAAATAACAGCAACAACAACAACAACCTATGTATAACGTAACAAGAAAACATCTTAGACATATTTAATGCATGAATACCAATAATAAACGTATGCATTTATATTAAACGTTTAATCATTTATATTTAAACTAACGCGAATCCGATCGTGTATATATAAATATATATATATATTATATTCGTAATATTGAGATAATCGACTGTTTCTGTAATTTTTGAATACAATTTCAGGATAGAATTTTTACTTTTCTTTATTATTACCGAATAATTATTAAATAATACTATGCGTGTGTATAAATATTTTCATATCATTTTATAAAATTCTTTATCGAGATGCGCAATACAAAATTCTCCATTTTGTTTTTTTATTTTTAAATCGAACACTGACCTACATTAAAATTGTTCGATTAATGCGTGTGCGTGTTTATATGCGTGGGTATTAATACTCCTTTAAAGCCATTTAATCATCCTACGCTTATTAATGGTCGTTAAAAGACCATAAATTCCAATATAATTGTAATCATTTTTTAGATTATATTAAAAAGATTAGATAAGTATTTGCAAAGCTGGATAATAACTTTTCAGGTATACATTTGTAGGATTTTTACAACAAAATTAGGCAATTGGATTGATCGGACCCAACTTGAGTCTTCTGCTTTCCTGGTGACTTCTTTAACCTTTGAACTATCCAGAACCCTCTGGTCAACCTTATTATACGAATGTCTACTTTATTTAAAATAGAGATGCTCGATTCTGCATATTTAATTTAACGCATAAACGACTGCAACATTGATCACCTGTGACCACCAGCAGCGTTTGTTTTTTTCAATGAGGGCCACGAGGATCATTAATGAACATCGTTATTAGATTGTTTTATCTATATTTTATCTTAGAATCGTGGCTTCTACGAAAAAACATGTAAAACTTGTTTTAATATTTATATTTTTCTTTGATCGTTAACGCATAGTTTATAATCTAACAAAGGTTTCAAATTAACGATATATTTCCTTCCTATTTTTATTAAATGTGATTTACGACTTGAAAGGGTTTATTAACACACGAGTGTTAGAGAACAACCCAGTTCAAGAGATTATTATCATAGAAATAGATCATCATCTCATTTATCTTCTTTAATATAAGTTGAATTTGATTCGATATATCGTATCCGGGAGATGGCACTAGTAATCGATAGTTGTCAATATGGCGGGAATAAATTCGTTGAATTTTTAACCACTTAGTGGCAGCACCGTACAAGGAATGAAAAAAGACGTTTTATTGGACAAGCATTTTGCACGAAAAAGAAATCGATATGAATTTAATAAGGGAAGAAGAAAAAGCGAGAAAGAAAAATAAAAACAACTGATTTATTCGACCAGTTCATGTCACTACGAGACAAAATGTTATTCGATTTTTCAAGCGTTAAAAATTCATTTATCATTCGCGTACGATTTTGAACGATCCAACGTGAACGTCGAGATTTTTTCTTTGTTTGTTTTAAAGGTTATCAAAGATTTCGAAAAGAAGGAAATATATACGAAGATGTTAAAAGTTTAAAAACAACATAAATCGAAAAGGGAAGTTACATATCGATACGTGTTTAATAATATGTTCATTGATTGGTCATGCTCAAGTCATGATCGATTTTAAAAATGTCAATCTCGTACACCGTCGTCTTCGGAAATTTACCGTAACGTCAATGACACGTATGTAGTTGCAATAAGAATAAAAATCTAATACCCGTTTCTTCAGTGATTGCACACGCCAGGCAAGTTCATTCAAGATGCCAGAACAAAATTCGAGCGACCAATATTCCACGTTGGTAAGCAAATAATTATTGTTTTCTATTTAGAATTTAATGTTACGTTTAATATAACCTATATTCATAACAATGGATTATTCTGACCACTATATTGCATCGATTTCAACATAATAATTTCCTTTTTTTCCAAATCTAATAGAATGTTTTTTCTTCTTTTTCTAGGTTGGTTTAATTTACATCTTTAATCTCATCGTTGGAACAGGAGCGTTAACTCTTCCAGCTGTTTTTAGCCGAGCAGGATGGGTTCTTGGTTTCAGCGTAATTTTGATATTAGCTTTTATAAGGTAGATGAGGGAGGTATTATTTTATTGAGAGAATAATTCAAAGCGATGATCCTTTTGTTTTTTTATTATTACAGCTTTATGACAGTCACATTTGTTATCGAAGTAATGGCATCTGCCAATGCGATTGTAACCTGGAGACAAATCCAACATCGAAAGCGTGTAAGTTTTTCTTATAGATTTTCTTTGGCTCTAATTCTTTTGTCTTTCTCTTGTTAATAATATATTCAACTATATTGCAACACTTTTTTTAGGCAATGCAAACATTGGGTGACTCTTGTACCTCAAATTCTGATTCTGAAGATACACCGTTAGTTACCGTTCATGCAGCCAGTCCAGATAAATCGGATACAACCTATCGGTATTACATAATTCATGATAAAATAGAAATGGGACAAATAGCATCTATTTTTTTCAATAAGTTTGGCACCACTTTGTTTTATCTATGTCTTGCCATTTATTTATATGGCGATTTAAGTATTTATGGTGCAGCTGTAGCTAAATCGGTAGCAGACATTGCTTGTACTTATCAACCTCAAAACTTAACGTGTAATGATACTATACCGGATAATGAAGTTTGTTGGGAAGGTTCTACTTTGGATCGATTGTCTGCATATAGGATGTTTCTTGTACGTTATCTTTTTATCTAATTATTACATTGCTAATATTATTTATACATTCTGCTGAATTAATAGAATTCATTGTTTTCATGTACAGACGACTTTTATTTTTATGTTGGGACCTTTTGTATTCTTCAACATACAAAAAACCAAATATCTACAATTATTAACTTCAGCGATGAGATGGCTTGCATTCACTATCATGATCGTGTATGCAGTTAGAAAACTTATTATTGATGGTCCACAAGGTAACCCACCGCTTGCAAATATAACAGGTAAACAGTTTAACGTACCAATACTAATTCTGCAAGAATTACAATAATTAATAATGTAACTATTTCAGGAATTCCTAGTCTCTTTGGTGCTTGCGTATATTCTTTTATGTGCCATCATTCTTTGCCCGCATTGGTAGCTCCAATTGCCAACAAATCTATGCTTAATCGATCTCTTGCATTGGATTATGTATTGATTGCATTTTTTTATCTTTTACTTGCATTGACCGGGGCGTTTGCTTTTGAACATCTCGACGATCTTTATACTTTGGATTTTGGACCACGCGGATCAGGAGATTGTTCAAAAAGTTCAAACATCTTTATGCTCGTCATAGAATATTTTTTGGCATTATTTCCCGTTTTCACTTTGAGCACGAGTTTTCCTATAATAGCTATTACTCTTAGAAATAATTTACAATCTTTATTTTTATACGACGATACTTCTTATAACTTTTGCCTGAGAAAATTAATTTTTCCTGTTTTAGCGGTATTACCGCCTTATTTGATTGCTATGAGCACCAAAGATCTTTCTAAATTAATCGGCGTTACAGGATCGTACGCGGGTACTTGCATTCAATATTTAATTCCTACCTTCTTGGTTTATTATGCTAGAAAAAAAACAAATAAAATCATTGGCCTCGGTGTAATAAATAAATTTGCTAGCCCTTTTGCAAACAATTTCTGGCTCATCTTCGTAATAGTTTGGGCAGTCGCTTGCATGATTTTAGTATCAGTTAATTTCATACAAATTTATTTCCAAGAAGCATGGATAAAATAGTAGCATATAAATTGTCAAAATATGGACTGTGCATATAGATCTATGAGATTGATATGCACAAAAAATTATTGAAACTCAAGTATACCATTTGTGTACGTGAAATAATGAAAAAAAGAAAAATATTCCATTTCCGTATCGCAATATTTCATGGCATAAGTTCCTAATATGGGAACCAGTCAAATTAATGATAGATAATAATTAGTAATTTAAGAAAGACGCGAATATATGATAGTGTTATTAGAGATGATGGATTAATATTATTGTACTAAAGCGAAGGATACGAGGACAAATTTGGACTAATTTTAAATTGGTAGAGGAAAAGACCTGCTTTTCTTAACCATTTGAGTTCCAAGGATTTTTAGAAAAATCGTGTCCACAAATGCCAAGAACTTGAATATTCAATTTCACATTGTTTCAATAATATGGCACTTATCAACGAGAAATTTGAAGTCATTCTGATGCTGGGACTCAAATGGTTAATGCGAGCAAGTGATCAGCGGTTTATGACACAGAGCAGGTTTGCATGTGTCGCATAAAAAAAAAACTTGACAATACTCTTGCACAAGTCAGGATCGACGTTGTACAAGCCAAATTGATAAATGTAAATTGAAATTTTTTTCTACTATATAACAGTTAACTTTAATTGCTGTATTCTAGCATATAGATATATATACATATATATATATTAAAATGTTGATGTCTATTCTATGTAAAGAGGTCTTTCAAATAAGTGATATTTAATTAAACGATAAGGATTTATTAGAGTACGGGGCAATATTAAAATACGCGGATAAATTTTAAAGAGAAAGTAATGAAATTTATTTAAAAAAATGTTCAGAGATTCTATAACTTATTCTAGTCTTTATTTATGTCTCTTTCAATATATACATTTAACTTTTTCAAATTTGTATCAGATGTTTCACCTGTTATGTGTAATGGTGTTTAAAGGCCAAAAGTGAGCAAGTAAATAGAATTAATATCGTCAAAGTGTATTATAATTTAAGTTATACAATAGCATATTATTATTATTATTATTATTATTATATATATATATGTATGCATAAGTCTTAAGATAAATAGTAGAGAAATATTTTTATATAAGTGTAAAACTGCCAAAAAAGTACTGATAGTATATGTTCGAGATACTCTGTACCTGTAAAAATGTAGCGTACAATAAAACAAAAAAAGTGCATATATATTTTCCAAAAGAAGCAAAAAACGCGATGCAAAACGGCGAGCGCGGAAATAAATGTATATATATATATAAATTGATTGTACAAGTTTATTTAGATTTATTTTTTTATATGCATATATACACATTACTATCTCTTATTTATATTATTTCATAATTCGCACTATAATAATAATAATAGACTCGAGTGTGACAGACTTTTAACACGGATAGAATTCTCTTTTTAAAATTCCAACAACACAAGGTAGCACAGTTAAAGCACGTAACTATTCTTTTCAGAAATCTTATAAATTGGTATTGTCATTTTTTATTTTTTTTTCATTTTTATCGCTTCCATAATGTATAGAGAAATAATTACCAGAGTGTAAGATTTCTGTGCGAATGGTCAAACATTCGCTTACATTTATCACGATTTTAACGTCAAAAAAACGCACGATATTTTTACAATCACACAGGACAAGACATAACAAAAAGAAATATTGAGATAATATAAAATATTGCGAATAAATATATGTATATATTAATTCACAGCCGATGAGGCATGAACGAATTTCTTATACGATACGAGAACACAGATATTGTATTAGAAGAAAAAAAAAAAAGAAAACTCCCATTAAATATATAACTTACATAAACAGTACAGTCACTCGTAAGTAATGGCAAGTAGATCAAAATTTCCTAAATATATATATATAAAATTGTAATATATACGTATATCGTGAAATGATGATTTTTAAAAGAACTTTAAAATAGATTACGTTGTACTTGTATATATAAGAGATATTTTTTCTTCTTAATTTTTGTTTCACATGGCTCTAAAAAGACATCTTTGATTCCTCTCGTTGATTTTTTTCTGTACACTCGAAAGCTTTTTTATTTTCTTTGGTTTGTTCGTGTCCTTCGTTAAAAATTGATAATCGATCTATTTATTAAATCTCGTCATAAAACGAAATTCGTATATATCACCTAAACAGTTTCTTTCTAGTTAATTCTGAACTTTAAGACTAGGATGATTATCGTCGTTCTCTTCATCATCCTTTTCGATTATCAGTCTTCGATTGTACTAAAAGGTATGTGTGCAGAATCTCTAAATATTTTCGTGAACTTTTTCTCTAAATCGCAAGAACTAGATATATCATTGCACTCAAAAATCATTGGTATTATATATATACACATACGTCGTTGATATTCTTTGTTTTATATATCGACGAACAATATCATTTAAGATGTCTAATTGTATCATTTGCTGTGATATATTATATTATTTGTATGCATATAAAATATTTTGTAATACATGGAATTTAATTCATCGGTGAACAGAGTATCATATCAAAACAATAAAAATAATTCATATAAATATATGACCCATTTTTGTACAGCTAAAACAGTTGTCACAAGATTCTACAAAGTGTTAAAATATTGAACATGTTCAATGTTCTTGGCAATTGCAATTTTTATTCCTCTAATAGCTTTAACTTTTAAATGGCCAAATATGTTCACATGAACATTTTCTATTCTAGTGTCTTTTATCCATCGATGAAGTGGATCCTATGTGTTAAGAAATATTCTGTATATAGATTCGCAATGTGAACACTCTAAAAAGCTGTATATCATTGTCTATATCACTACTAAACTTGTTCATTTTTTAATTTGAATTGTTGGCCGTTCTTATCAAAAATCATATATATTTTTTTTCATTAATTTTTATCTTGTTCTTTTCATAGATATGTGTATTTTTCGATCAGATTAGACTAAAATTGATATTAGATGTAATTTATCGAATGCATATTATATGGACCATCATTTTATACCATAATCGAAAATATCCGATATTGAAAACATTCAGAGGCAGATTTCATTTTGTACAAACCGGAGATGCATTCGATATCTTTGGCTTTGTTATATTTTTTTTTCTTTTTTTTTTTTAAGAGAGAAATTTACTTTCATTAAATCCGATTGTAAATAAATTAGTATATATAATTAATTATAGTATGTAATTGTTAGATAAATTAGGTCGTTAGTCATAGTTATCCAAATAAGGGCATGGTGCATCTTCGTGACCAATACACTCGATTACCGGATCGTGACTGCTGTCCCACATCCCTGGACCACATTGGCGACAAAGTCCAGCGAGCGTGCAAGGTAAACGTACGAGCTGACGAAAATTATAAAGAAGACCGCGTGCCTTTCTTAATATCAAATTTCCATCCATGTACATAGCGAGCGAACTAAAATGCAATAGCATTTCATCGGTTCTAAGATCTTGCGCTATTACATCCTCGGCGTAAATGCACATTATGGCTAAACAAAGGAATAAATGAAAATGATCCGTCAAATAATTGACCCAGCAAGCTTCCCACATGATTAGAGCGACTTCCGTTGGAAATTCACGTTTTAAACACCTGTTATCAGAATAGGGAAAAAAAAACATTTCATTCAGTTACACATAATAATTTTGTCGAGTCATTATTGCTTCAACTATTATACTTACAAGAGGATCCATCTGTGACAAAACAGTAATTCTAAGGCATCGGTATGTTTCTGTAAATGCATATAGAAATCCGGTACCATAATTCTAAGTAATTCTCGTAGATAGCACAAATTTCTATCCATATCTACATCAGTAGGTGTACATACTGCTACCGATCTTTGCATCAATCCAGCAAAACACCAAAAGGCATCAATTTCTGAATTAAGTTTGGCCAACAATGGAGCCAATAAATCAGACATTCCTTGTGTGTATCCCAATCGGGGATTGTAAACCGCGTAATTTAGTAAAATATTTCTAAAAATTAGATAATCATTAATTTAAAATATCTTTATGTAATGATAATAATAATTATAATTATCAGGGTAGCTTTTTACTTCATAACTTCGATATTTGGATTATTCTCTCCAGCGTAATACGGATTTCCTCTATCTGTTCGTACAACATCCTTTTCCACAATACAAACTACATTTCGCCAGAAACGTTCTGCCTGTTCAGGATTCATGTTCAATCTACGTTTTTGAATATCCTCGTATTCTTGTCTCCTGAGGGCATCGATTTGTTCTCTATCTTCGTAAGCGCTTTGATAAGAATAACAATGTAAGAGGAAGGGCCAAACAATTTTTCTTAACGCTGGCTCTAATCCTCCAAAAAATATTCCTTTACGAAGAGCCAAATCATCTTCTACTTGTCCTTTTTCATTTAACAAATCTTTCCATGCCAAAGACGTGATCATTGGAACTTGTCCTTCTTCAGGATGCAATTCGTCACGGCTCACTTTGGGTCGGCAAACCATAAAATGCCTGCATCGTAAATGAATTAGTAATGAACATTAAAATAATATAACTTTTTAATAATATTGTAATATACTTGTAAGGAAGAGTTTCTTCTGTATCAGCATCCAATCTAGGATAAAGTAATTGATGCCATTGGTGCAAAGTAGCAGCAAGCCGATCCAATCCACCGTGATGAAAATGTAAAATCTTGTATTGGCTTTCTCTGCTTGCAACTACCAATTGTCCACAGGTACAAGCTGGATCTGCAAAGAACAACCTCAAGGATCGCATTTCGCTAAGATCAACAGAAAATCTTCTACATCGATGAGCTCTTCTCAATGTAACAGGAGAGGCAGTAGCGCTTTCAGGAAATGTAAGATTGTGTTGTAGTGCTAGAAGTTCAGGCGATCTCATCCATGAAGGTATTTCTTCTGCTAAGAAAAAAAGATATAAAAATGATTAATAAGAAATAATTCAATAATAGGTTCCATTTAATCACATACCATCGGAATGTGTAGATATCGAAAGACTGCAAGTAGAAGTCAGGGACATATGACTTTTCGTGCTTACATTATCATAACATAAATGTATTCGATCCTCTTCCACATTCTTACAATCGTTTTCAGGAGTATCCTTACATTTTTCTGCATCATTCATGGATTCAGAATGAAAACGATTAACCATATGATCTCTCTCCTTTCTAATGACTCCTGAAGCATCACAGATATTCCCTTTAGCCTCGCCATTGACTACGTTCGTACATTGAGTAATTTTTTTCTTATTTCGAAACTCCCCAATATCCTGAGAAAAAATGTCTTCCTCTGAAATATATATCCCAGTAGGAAATCCTCCAGAACATACTCTTTCGCAATCACCGCATCTAATGGGTTCTTTGGCTTCCAGACAAATGTCGACTCTCTCTTCTAGAGTTTCTTTCTCGCAACTGCTCTCATAACGTTTCTCTCCCAACTCTGGAATCTTTACGTGACAAGACTCACCGATCTCAGAGTCACGATGAGTCACAATACTTTCCAACTTCCTTACGTTCAAACTCTCCAAAGTAGTAGGATGTTTGCGTAAAGTAGAATTAGGTATCCAACTAAGATGCAAAGTTGGCACATCAAAATTTTTATTAAACTTACAGGTTATGGTCATGTATCCAGGGTGATGCACCACGTCAGAATTCTGACGCGTCAAAGTTGGCGGATGTACGCAGACATTGTTCTTGCAAAACAATGCCTCACCATCCTGATAAATAGTACGACGTTCATCCTGGCTGCCGTCGCCGAGGATGTAACTGCTCGCTTTCCTCAGAATACTCGGAAGCGGCATCTTCGTCTTTTAACGAATCTCCCTCGTTTCGTATCATGGACTCCCTAAGTTTCTTTTTTCGATTTTCTCACCCCCTTTTCTTTTTCACCCTTTTTCCAAGCGTTATAATTTATTTTTTTATTTTTCATTCACGATAGGATCACAGTTAGTAATATTTGTCAAATGTTCACAATTAATGTGACACAAAAGAACAGTCTTTTGATAATCCATACGGTAAAGATGCATTTTAATTTTTTTTTTCTGCACCCTTAATTATTTCGAACGTTCTTGTTTGACGTTTCGACTTGCGTAAAGTTGTCAAAGTTTTTCACCATTTTATTCGGTTTTATTCGATGAACGATCTTTGGTTTTTTTTCTAATGGAAATACTCGTCAATTCTGAAAAATATCAAAGATATTATATATATATTTAAATTAAGCTCTCGGTTGAGGTGTCGATGCAAGAAAACGAAATGAAAGGAGGAAGGTGGCGAATTTCTCGATTCGCGCCATGCGCTCTGAGAACTAGGAAGAACCGCGGGGTGTCCGTGATTTCTAAATGGGACACTTTCCGGTACGATAAAAAACCTAACATACGTTGACCTCGATCCATTATGCAACGTTCTAACTTCCGTCTCTAGAATAAATTGCTATGTTTACCAAGTATTCATGATTTCAATTATTAAATTACATCGCTTCAATTTTTATTTCAAATTTGTAAAAATGATGACACGCATTTCGATTTATCGAAATTCAAAATGCATGCATTATCCTCGTACGGTGATTGGACGACTATCGATTAACCTGACCAATTACAATTAATCATTTCTATGTTCACTTTGATCAAATCGTACGAACTTTTTTTTAAATTGTGTAAAATGAATTTAAGAAAAAGGTCAATGCATTTTCGATCGAGTTCACGTTGATATAGGCGTAAAAAGTTGGAAAATAATTTCAGGTAATAATTCAATTAATTGATAATGTCGTTTCGATATATTTTTAATTATTAATCACGCCTGTTGCGCAATCGAGAGATTTCAAATGAGTTGCAGTAAAATGCACTTTTATATTTTTTATTATATTATACGGGTAAAAATAAAATATTACATTCGCGACAATTATTATTATTAATTTTATTTTTATTCAAAATCTATTTGACTTTTAATCAATAAATACAAAATTACATGTAAAATAATCAAGTATTAAAAAAAACTGCGCAATCGATGCAACAATTGTTCGTTAAAAAGGACAAACGAAAAATATTTTTGACAAAACGTGTATGCAGAAAAGTTCACCCGAAAAGAATCTTATATTTCATTTATAAATATATTTCCTCGACGAGAGTTCACGTTCGATCGTAAACGACGAATTATGCATGTCCAGGTCAAAGGTTCCTGGTTGCTTACAGAGAATAATTTCAATAGTAAAAAGAATATCTTAAAATAACAAAATCACAAGTTAGAGTCTTCCATATAGGACACCATTTATGTACAATAAAAATGTAAATTTACTTATAAAAAAATACTGATGCAATTATAAAAACATGTCACGTACACTATTGATTAAAAGTTAGGTATTATTTACTGTGTATAAATATTTCAGCATTTTCTAATGTCCATAATTATTCTTGCATACAGTTTAATGCAATTCTTGGAATGAAAATTTTTTACTAGAACACGTTTGCCAACATTTACAAGAAACATATTCAATTAAAAAAAAACTTCGTAAAGCTAATTGTTTTAAAAGCTATTATTAAAAATAAATACAGTATAAAATATAGTACTGTCATGTTTTGTTGACAAATCAATTTGCCTAGCCAATTTACATAACAATTCCAATCTTTTGACCAGTAGTGTATATGCAGAGAGAGGAGATCAATTTTGTTTAGTAATACACGAATAAAGAGATACGAGAATGAGAGTCAAAAGACGAGAGAGAGAGAGAGAGAAAAGAGGAAGATGATCACTGTAAATTGTCGAAGAGTTAAAAACATAGCACACGTCATACGTACTTTAAACATCACTTCTTGTTCATGAATTCTAGTCAGCTTCGCGACGCCTTTGGGTGGTCTTCTATCAAAATCTTTTATAAAATAATAAATAGAAAATAAGAGCATTGACTCGCGTTCTTAGTCGAATTAAAAACAGAAAACGATCGTTGTTGCAACGGAACGTAAAACGTGTTTAGCCACATGCTAAGGTTCGCGCTGCTTCTTCCTTCTCTCTCTCTCTCTCTCTCTTACCCAGGATCAATATTTCCATTTGATCGCGAAACCTGCGTGCTTTTTGCCCTACTACCCGAGCTACCGACATACCGTTTACGTTGCATCTCCGCTTGCTCTTTTTATTGATCTTCGAGCTTTGCCCACTCGTTCGTTTCGTTTCCCTCTTTTCTTCTTTCCTTCCTCCACTCTCCTAAACTATTGGTCTCCTCTTTAGTTTCAATTTCCCTAGAGAGAGTCTATATTTGTCTCTCTATCTCAATCGCGTATATGAATTTTTCTCTTAAACTTCATCTTCGTTCTCATTCCTCTAACCAATTGATTTTTTTTGTCTTTTTTTTCCTTTTATATTATTGAATAACATCGAATGCATGACTCAATAGTTATATCGGATTATCGAACAATGAATTCTAGTATATTACTTGGGAATAAATAAATAATATCATTGCATTCGTTGTTATTGGTCAATAAATGGAATACGATTAAAGGTAATAATCGGTTTAGTAGGTTTTTTGTAAAATACTTTTTACACAGTTTGCCGTATCTAAATGCATATACTAATGCGCTTCGTAATTAAATATTATTTTATAGTCTTTGTTTGAAACTAATCCAGATTTAGGTCCACGTTTTAAATAAGATATTGTAGAGTATGCAGAGAAATGAAAGTCTTCTTGCAGGTAGCCGTTTATTAGTAAATGTCCTATTATAGCTTCTCCGGTTTCTCTAGTAAATGATGGAGTAGGCACTTTGGCAACTCTTAATAAAGATGCTCCTTTACCAAACCAGGCGTCTATTAACTTTAATGCCGTTAATCTTGTCTCGTTTTGAATTGCTTTAGTAATTATTTCGTACAAATGTCTACAATAAGGTGCTACGTTTAATTCCTTCTTTTCCTTGGGTTTCCGACAATGATCGCACATTTGAGCGCAATCCTTGGTTTCCCAATTTTCTTCAAAATGTTTAGCTATCAGGCTACGTCTACACGAATTTTGATCCAAACAATATTCTAACATTTTATACAAATTTTGT
Organism: Polistes fuscatus; assembly: GCF_010416935.1. Taxonomy (NCBI): domain Eukaryota; kingdom Metazoa; phylum Arthropoda; class Insecta; order Hymenoptera; family Vespidae; genus Polistes; species Polistes fuscatus. The sequence goes on from NW_025113100.1 coordinate 105,934, forward strand.
AAACCAACTTTGTCTTGAAAGACCATGGTACTCAATCTAAATACGTCTGGTAATCTATACAAGACGATACATGCTGACTTTTTACCATCTCTACCAGCCCTTCCACTTTCTTGGTAAAAATTTTCCATAGATTTAGAAATACAATGGTGTATGACAAACCTAACATCTGGTTTATCTATGCCCAATCCAAATGCGATCGTAGCTATCACAGCTTGGTATTTACCAGATATCCATTTGGCGTATACCTCGGATCTATAATCTGCTTCTAACATTGCATGATAGCATCCTACTTTTAATTGCAAATTACGTAAATCCGTAGTTAATTGTTCAGCATCTTTAATAGTAGTCGTGTAAATTATACCAGATTTATCCTTAAACCTATTTTTTAATAAATTTTCTATCATCGCCAAACAGGTGTCCTTATCTGCTGGCTTCCGACGTACTTCATAAAATAAATTCGGTCTGTTAAATGGAGCTCTCAAAACTAGACATCCTTGAATATCCAACATTTTTTGTACATCCAAAATAATCTTAGCAGGAGCTGTTGCAGTAAGACCAAGAACTGGTATACCTGGAAACATAGATTTTAAAATTCCAAGAAACTTATAATCCGGCCTAAAATCATGTCCCCATTGACTGCAACAATGCACTTCATCTATTGCAAAACGATCTAACTTTTTTAATTCGTACGCCTTTTGTAACTTGCTCATAAAACGATTAGACTTGGCCATGTATTCCGGAGTAACATAAATTAATTTAAGATCCGATTTTTTATCTATCAAAGAATTCATTATGGTTTTAACATTTTCTTTATTTGCCTTTGCATGCAACATCAAAGCTTTTACGTTAAGTTTGTGCAATCCATGTAATTGATCCTCCATTAATGATAGCAAAGGAGAAACTACTATAGTGATGCCTTTACTAATTACAGCTGGCAATTGGTAACACAAGCTTTTGCCACCGCCTGTAGGCATAATTAAAATAACATCTTCATTAGATAAAACTGCATTCATGGTTGGCAATTGTAACGGTCTCATGTTTTGTATTTTAAAAACATCTTGTAATGCTTTCCTCAAATTTTTTGACCAATCGAAGTCTTCGCCTTCCCAATTCTTTTTCGATACGGATAAGCTTTTTTTCAAAAGTGCATCATCCCGCAATTTTTCTTTACGTTGAGTTAATACTTTCTTACGGTCTTCTAGTTTTTGCAATTCCGTTTCTATTTGTCGCAATTCGTAATCGATAGCAGCTATCTCATCTTCTTCTGTAACTGTAAAATAACATAAAAGATAAGACATCAATGATGCAGATAGAGTCAAACAATATACAATGGTGGGTTGAAAAGTTTTGAGCTTCAATGAAAAAAAAAACTTTTCAACTCTACCACGTGTATATATATATATATATACAGGGTGTCTTATTTTTACTTATATAGTATATGTCAGTAAAATTTTATAGAAAATACTAAGATACCATGTATGTATATTTTTTAAATCGTTAGTAGTATTTATAACAATAACACTAACAAAATAAATGAGGAAAAAATATGAAAAGAATGTACCTTTATTATTATCATCGTCATTTATGATTATAACATCTTTCGAACTACATTCAGACATTATAAATAATTTTAATTTATCAGTTATAGTTTATTAGCTGTCTGTTTTTTTTTTGTACCGAGAGTCTAACCTAAGTGACGAATAATGCCGGTATTGTATCCATTTTTTTCCTGTTCCGATCAGCTGACTTTTAGTAACTGCTCTCATTCTTATCAGGCAAGTACATAACCTTACTTCTACGTTGAGTTCCTTGCTTTTAATTAATCGCACTTAAGAGCTTTTGTGAATTTGTTTAAAATGAGAAATTGATAGTTAAAAAAAAGAAAAAGAAATAAATAATTAATAACGAATAAAAGAAATGTTACTTCGTGCGTGCCCCACTTGGTTAGAAAATCAACTCGTTTCTCTGTACTTCAAGGGTATTGCATTTTTGATCTTTACATATTGCAACGCTTTATTAACTCTTTGTCTAATAATATTTTCTTATCAAATTGCATGATTAAATGATTAATTACAATTGCATCTCATTGGGTATCTCATTTGTATACTTGGTGTGTTACTATCTTAGAAATAAATTGAAACATAATTCTAATCTCTATTAATCTGCTTGTAGATAATTATGGGTTTTTCATAGTTTCTTTAATGTGCCATCGTCTTCTAACAACAATTCTTTTTATTTATATTCATATCTATATACATCAACAACTATTTAAGCTAAGTATCTACAGTACATGTAGCACATAATAAATTTTGGGTGGTGGGAAATATTTAGCTCACGCTTAGTATCTTTTCTTAGTAAATAATTATTAATTTGTTTAATAAAACATTCAAAGAGAGTAATAAAGATTTTTTTCTATATTATTAGCACGAAGTATTACTACAAATGGTTTTCGTGGTTCACATAGTAACTCAGTATCAATAGAACAACCCGAAATGAAGGTCCAAATATTATCTGCGCTTGAGGATAATTACATGTATCTCGTATGTAAATTAATTTGTTTTATTATCCCTTGCACTATGATTTGACAAAGTCTCACGCATCATTATAGTGCAAGGGAATAATTATTGCTAAATATTAATAGTCTTCTATCTAATTAAGGATTTATGATTTTGTAAGATTATCGATGAGAAATCCAAAGATGCTGCCATAGTAGATCCTGTTGATCCAGATGTAGTTGCTTCAGCAGTTAAAGAAAATAATGTCAATCTTACTAAGATTTTAACGACGCATCATCATTGGGATCATGCAGGAGGCAACGATAAAATGGTGAAAAAGTTTGATAATTTGCAAGTATATGGCGGAGATGATAGAGTGGGAGCACTTAATCGCAAAGTACAGCACAATGATACTTTTAATATTGGAAGTTTAAATGTTCGATGTCTTGCAACACCATGTCACACTACTGGACATATTTGTTATTACGTTACAGGAGAGGGAGATACTCCAGCTGTGTTTACTGGTAAAATAATTTAGATAGAATATATGCATTTCCATGCTGATATACTTATAGCTCAATTTTCGATTAGGTGACACATTATTTGTGGGTGGCTGTGGTAGATTCTTTGAGGGTACTGCTGAACAGATGTATAAAGCACTTATCGAAGTTTTGGGTAAACTACCGGATGAGACGGTGAGATGATTGTTATTATCTTGTCAAGAAAAGTATAAAATTTAGTATAATAGGAATGATATATATGTATATATTGTAGAAGGTGTATTGTGGACATGAATATACTGCTAATAATTTGAAATTTGGTATTCACGTTGAACCAAATAATGAAGCTATTCGTCAGAAGATCGAATGGGCTAATTCACAGCGTGGAAAGAATACTCCGACTATACCGAGCACAATAGAAAACGAAAAACTTACAAATCCGTTTATGCGCGTCCACGAACAATCCGTTATGGAACATGCTAATACAAATGATCCCATAAAGACGATGGCATTTCTACGTAAAAAGAAGGATAGTTTTAAGGCATAATTTATTTTCTAAAATATTGTTTTCTTATATTACTTCCAATAATCCGATACAAATAAAAATATGTGGGTTATATTTATTAAGGAAAAGAAGAGGCAAACAAGGGATTTGCGTTTTTATATAGAATATCTATTATACTATACAATTACATATGATGGTAAATACAAACGTACAATTAAAGATAATATATATATATACACATTATAGAAATTAATTAAAGTAATTACTACGTTTTATTTAAAGACATTTGACTCGGCGGATCTTCTGTCTTTTTATTATAAATTTGCATTTCTGCGACATACTTCTCTTTGGAACGTTCGTACATGTCATAATACACCTATAAAAATATTATTATAGACATCATAAAGAATATATAAAGAGGAAAATGAAGAAGAATCTTGACAAGGATACCTTTTTATCTTCGGAACTGAGGGATTTCCATGTAGTCGCTAATTGTCTAGTCAGTTCCTGTTTACTTGGTTCAGGATCACCAGCCAACCTTTCCATTACACGTGGTCTTTGTTCTTGGCAAAATTGAAAGAAGGGATTCGCAGGTCGTTTGGGTGCATTGGGATCTGCTTTAGTACCTTTCCGCTTCGTTACTTTTTTTGGTTTATCTTCTTTAGAATTATTTGGTGCAACTTTGGTTCCTTTCTCTTGTTTCAAAGTTGATTGAAACACACTGTTCTCTTCTAGAACACCCATAGGTGCTTCCCTCCATCGATCCCCATGCTGATCCAGCCGATCGATTAAAAATCTGTGTATTTGTAAAACGTATACGTATATATATAGATATATATGTGTTGTTTTTATATTATTAATTAGATTATGAATTGTTTAGGCATGCAACTTAACCTATAACACTAACTTTTTTTCCTTTCTCGTTCGTTTAAGTAGTTTCCTTATCTTCTGAATACGAAAAACCAATCTTTCGTTTTCCTACAACGAATTAAATATAATAATAAATTAATAAAATGTTTTATGTGTAAATACTTAAAAAAAAAACATGACACGTTGAAACAACATATTAACCTGTTGCAAAATTTCACATCTATCCAACAACATTTGATATTTTTTTTTGTAAACGTCAAATACTTCAGGTTCTATATCGTATTCGGATTCGTCTGACATTATAAATGTATTTTTATAAGGAGATATAAATTATGTTTGTTTTTTTCTTTCTACATTTTAACCACTCTGTCGATAATCTTTTATTGCCTTTAATTTTTATAAGTTTATTTGTAATTCGAGAGATGGAACCATCGGAGTACTGTTATCTTGAGTCGATAAATCGTTGAAAAGAAGTTATTCTCTTTACCGACGGATGACCATGACTATACAGAAATCTGTATTATCCACACATTTTAAATGAGATATAATACCGTGAGCAATAATTAAATCCTATCTAACTTAATAGTTAAAGTCGTATAATAAGTAAATGTTAATTAAAAAAAATATACGCGAACTTCATTATTTCTCTTATTTCGATAGAAACAAATCGCTGGGCGTTGATTTTTGGGAAATGTAAATCAGTATAATGCACGCTTCTTGTCGTCGAAATAAACGAATACGAGAATGGAGCATGATTTATAATAAAAAATAAACAAAAGGAAAACGAAAGATAGGGTAGGTTCGTGAACGCTAATCATATAGTTCTTATATTGCTTTGCTAGTCGACTAATCGTACCAGTCAAAAGAAGGGTTGGTTGTTTTGTGCGCATGCGCGTTAGTTAAAGGGAAACTCACCCTCGTTTGGTGAAGGGGAGAGATAAAAGCAAGCGAGAGGGTAGAGAAAAGAGATAGGAAATGAAGGGGTAGGGGAGAGTGAGAGAGAGAGAAAGGGAGAGAGAGAGAATAATAGAAAGAGATAGAAGAAGAGAGCATGTTAGAGAAGGGGGTAGAAAGAGAGAGAGAGAGTGAGAGAGAGAAGGGGGTAGGAGACAGGGAAGCAACGGCGAAGAAAACGCATATCAGCGTCGCGTTCGGTGTGGCCTCGACGGCTTTTCGTCTCGTCTATAGTTTTCTCTCCCTTCGTTTCTCTCGACATTATTAAGCGTTATTTTCTTCCCTCTCTTCACTCACTCACTCACTCTCTCTCTCTCTCTCTCTCTCTCTCTTGTGTAACTTCCTCCTTCATCTAAATAATCTCATTCGGTCTTTCAAGAAGCGTCTTCGTATTTCCGCTCGTTCATCCTCGTCTATTTCCGTCCGTTCGTTCGTTAGTCTTATCGAAGACAGCAAGCTAGAAAGAGAAAGGAAAAAAGAGATAGAAAGAGAGAGAGAGAGAGAGAGAGAGAGATAAAGATAGATAGAAAGATAGATAGAGAAGGAGAGAGAGAAAGAGAGAGAGAGAGAGAGAGAAATTTAGCCGCTACGTTCGTCACAAACGTAGACCTTTGTTTATCGGTGTTTTTAACCCTCTAGTTGGCTTAATCCGTTCTTTCAGTTTCGGGTGTTGCTCAGAATATTAAACCGGTCGTGTATTACACCTTTGTCCAATTACTATCGTTCTCATATTTTTCTCATAAGTTTCGTCAATTTCACGCGAATTTCCGCAACTCCTGGTGTAAGATGCAGTGCGTCGCAGTTTTTTAGCATTCGCTTTGGATCGCCAAAGCAGAGCCTGGGTGAGTAAAAAAAAGTGGTTTACGTTTGGTGGATGTAAGATTGCGTGTTTTGGAGTAGCTACTACTGTCTGCTGCCGTGTGTGTGTGTGTGCACGCGAGCGCTCGCGCGCGTGTGTGTCTGTGTATGCATGTGCGTGCACGTGTATTTATATCATTTGTATCGGGTATACACGTATTCCTCACGGAAATGTAAAAGTTAAAAATACTTCTCGTGTGTTGGATGAAGAAGAGAGGGAGAGAAAATACTTGCTCGAGATTAGGGGTATTTAAATATCGCTAGAATCTTGAAATCTTTGTTTCAATCTTTCGTATACGAGGAATCAAGCCGGGGTCATTTTGGCTTGACCATTGCTGATGATTATCGCACGGATCGTAACGGATACGTTTTTATACGTTTTAACGTAAACACCGACATAAACGTGTCGTCAACTTTTATTAAGTCCATTAAAGAGGATTTATTATACGCTGTATGTGTGCGTGCGTGTTTGTGTGAGGATAATTCACACACACACACACACATTGAAAGTATACAAATTCTAACGGGATTACTTATATTAAAATGTGGGTCAAAATGATTCGGGATTTGATTTAGGAACAATTCGTAATGTAAGTACCGATGGAACACATGTTTTGTTTGCGAATGATCAATGAGGAAAACAAACGATCAAAAACGTTTCGTTAAAACAGATATTATCTTCGTGTGGTGGTGGTGGTGGTGGTGGTGAGGGTGGTCATTTACGCGCTTTATGCAGGAGAACACGATGATCAAAATATATAAAAACACGTATTAATATTTATGATATTATGATTGATCAACATTGATGTAGCAAGATGTTTTACGATTACTTATTACGCTATTAGAATTGTTGTTTTACGATCGAAATTTAAAAACAAATAAAAAATTCTATTCGAATGCGAAGACCGCAACTCTCTTTGTTAATTATTATTCATTTACGATAGACAATCGTGAATATATTTTTTTTTAATTAACAACAATAAACGTACGACACGATCATCGAGACATCGTTGATTCATCAAACGATTTAACGGAAACCAAATGGGAGAAAGAAAAGTTTTAAATGCATTTGAATGATCATCGTATATGAAAATACTCGAATTTTTCAATTCGTACATTTAGATTCGAGTTTAGAATTTGTAATGAATAATTTAAAGTAGTTCGGATATCGAAAATAGTGAGAACACTTCTTCTCGAATGCTTTTATTCCTTTTTTTTTCTTTTTCTTTTTCTTTTTCTATTTTCTTTCATTATTATTCTTATTATGTTCCGTTCGATCTTAGGAGTTTTCGAGTATGATATTATATTTAAATACGGATCGTATGTATATAACACGCGTCGTAGCAACCCTCGACAAAAGGGTGAAATCAGAGAGAGAGAAAGAGAGAAAGAAAGGGGATGAAAGGGGTGGGATGGAGAGGGGAGGGTAGGGATAAAAGAAATTGGTAGAAGAAAGGGAAGAAACTATGCGGATCGCGTGGAAAGGAAAGCTTTTCTTCTTCGACGAAGTAAGGGAAGCCTCCTCCTCGCGGATCAATAGCAGCGGCCGTTGCGGTCGACACGATCAGCTGATTGGCCTATTGCTAATTCTGTTTACAAGTACTCTTGCCGGCGGTGCGTGGATGGGGATGAATATACATTTAAAAGTGCATAGATACATCGTAGGAATGGAACGCGGAACACGGTAGAACGAAACAAACAAAGTTCGGCCAATCACGATTGTAAGGTTCAAATTTGTCGTTCCTTCGTTCATCGAATTTCAAAATAAAATGTATATTAATCCGTCTGGATCATTTGATCATTCGTTCCTATGTTCCTGTATTTAGTTTTATATTTTAAAATAAATGAATGGATCGGAAGGATCGATTGGAATCGAAACCGGACCAATCCGAGACTCGTGGCGCGTTTTTCGTTCCTTCGTTCATCGAATTTGAAAATAAAATGTACATTAGTCCGCCTGGATCATTTGGTCATTCGTTCCTATGTTCCTGTATTCAGTTTTATACTTTAAAATGAATGAATGGATCGGGAGGATCGATTGGAATCGAAATCGGACCAATCCGAGACTCGTGGCGCGTTTTTCGTTCCTTCGTTCATCGAATTTGAAAATAAAATGTATATTAGTCCGCCTGGATCATTTGGTCACTCGTTCCTATGTTCCCGTATTCAGTTTTATACTTTAGAATGAATGAATGGATCGGGAGGATCGATTGGAATCGAAACCGGACCAATACGAGACTCGTGGCGCGTTTTTCGTTCCTTCGTTTATCGAATTTGAAAATAAAATGTATATTAGTCCGGCTGGATCATTTGGTCACTCGTTCCTATGTTCCCGTATTCAATTTTATACTTTAGAATGAATGAATGGATCGGGAGGATCGATTGGAATCGAAACCGGACCAATCCGAGACTCGTGGCGCGTTTTTCGTTCCTTCGTTCATCGAATTTGAAAATATAATGAACAAATTAATACGATTCGAATCTTAATTTGTCTTTTTTTTTTTAAATAATAGCAGTACGTATCATGGGAGAAAATGGAAGAGAACAAATAAGAGAAAGAGAGAATCGTTTGATGGATCAATAAAATTCATTATGATTATTGTTACGAAATTAACTCAGATCAGAGTTCATTAATTTGCCTTATGAATTTACTATGCAAATCATATATCGGACGTGCGTGTATGCGTGTATTATGCGCGTGTTCTCCTCCTACGCGTATAATAACGTAACAAAATTCGAATTTACATCGATAAGTGTTGTATTGATAGGAGACGATAAGTCACGCGAATCAGTCACGTGAATGCATCGATGTTCGAATAAAACAGTTCATTGTTCAAATCGTATCAGTTTCCAGTTATCAACCTTTGTGTTCCGCGTATAGAAGAAGAATAATTCATTTTTATCAAAAGTTTCGATAATGATTACATCGGTTTTTAAATGAACAAATATAAACAATATATAGAATCCTCGATAAAATGATATTCGTTAAAAATGGGAAAGAAAAAAATGTGGTAATAAAACTAGCCGCGAGCGTTCCTTTTATTTTATATATTCTTTCATCGATCGACCTCGTAGAAAACTATCTAGGACGAATACAAATGTGTGAATCCTGTTGAATATTCTTCTTCTACTTCTCTCCGTTACCTGTCCCTTAAACTAAAATCTATTGCCCGTGAGTTCGTTTTTTTTTCTACAAAAAGAAAAAATACTATTTGCTTTGAATTTATTTGAATTTATTTAAATTACCCTACTTTAAATTATAACATATATTTTGAAACATCCGGTATATATATAGCGTCGTGCTGATGCAACGAGAATGGCCGATAAAGTGTTAATTTTACGTTCGTAAAACATTCGTAAGGTGTTATTCGACGTTGAATGCATTTTGATTTGATGCAAGTATCACATACACACACACACACACGCACACATATATATTTGCATTACGATTAGATTTCCGTGAAAAAACTTAAGCTAATTGGAAATAATTACTCGGTAAGAATAATTGGATAAAAAAAAAATTCAAAGGAACGAAATCTTCTTTTCTTTCATTTTATATATATTTTTTTTTTGTTCTTTCTTTAATAATGATTGATTATAGCTAACGTGCTAACGTAATCTTATAAGAATGATTTTACGTTGGCGTAAGGAACAAATTAGGACGGCTTAGAAACACCTAAAACGATTATGTAACTTACGGATTATTACATCGTACGTGTACGTGTATGTGTACGTGTATGTGTATGTGTATGTGTATCAATATGTAATTTTACATACATACATATACATGTATATATGTATGATAATAATAAAGAATAAGAAGTTAGACTACTCTGATATTATTTCTCGAGTTGATAGTTTTCGAATCAAGTGTCATACATCATCAAGATCGTAATTGTAACGACTTTTCAAGTACTTCCCCGTGGTTCGATAAGAAGAGACGTTAACCTATTTTCTCGAATGTAATCTTCAATTACACCAGTGATTAAGATCTTACAGAACAGATTAAGTAAGTGTATATGAATATATATCTACGTTTGCGAATTATTATTATTATTATTATCTTAACATTCTCGTTATAGAACGTTTCTAAGAACTAAATTGAAAATGAAAATTCGATTAGCCTAATCGATGATGACTCTTCAAATAAAATAAAATAAAATAAAATAAAATAAAATAAAAAATGTAATGCAATTAAGTAAAGGTAAATAAAAATTTACCTGAGTGGTGGGAGTTAAATTCGTGACTCGTACTTTTCTACGAATTTTCTTTTGTTTTATATCATTGAGTTTATTTTTTTGTTTAAAGTAACAAAGATATTGTTATAAATTTATCATCACCGTCATGTATATGTACGTCTATGAGATTTTAATTAATCGAATAGCGAAGAAGATATTATTTCAATTTTATTTAGAAAAACGAATTCGAATAATATTATCGAAAAAGAGAAAAACAAAATAATATGGTTTTAAAAGTTTAATACACCGAACATGTTGTGATCGATGGAAAATCACAGTAATCGATTAACGAGTGTCGCATTTCAATGGAACGCAATTTATTGAACATTAATCGAAGAATTGTATGAATACACCTGAAGTCGATTGATTTATTACGCGGAAAAGAAACTATAAGAAATAACGAGAGATGTGTACTTTCCGTCGATTAAAATATATTACTCGCACCATTACTTTAACACCCCCACATTTTTCCTTAACTCATTCTTGGAAAAAAAGAAAATAAATAAACGTTGAGATCCTCGAACGAGATTTGACCACCTGTCAACTTGAGTTTATACGTGAGATTGTCTCAACAAATTATACTTGTAAGAAATTTATTTATTTATTTATTTAATATTTAATAATATTTTATTGACCCTATAGAGCCTAGGCTCCCATTAGGGCCTATTAAAGGCCATTAATTACAGTATAGTACAATGTAATGTATAGATAAAACAAAACAAAAATTAAAATTATGTAATTATTATTAAACTTATCATTATATTAGTAGTAACGCACAGTAAGTAGATAAATGTAAAAACAAAATAGTAAATAATAAATAAAAGTATAATAGTTCTATAATAGTAGTATAGTAGTATTGGTTCAAAGCAATAAACATATGGTTTAAAAAAAAAAAAAATTAAATTAAATTAAATCGTAAGTCACAAAACACGCTGAATATCTCTATCAATAAAGTAGGTATAACATCTTAATCTGAATTCTTTATATTTATAATTATAATTATGCGAATGGTATAAGAAAAAGTATTTAAATATGAGACAATCGTAAAGGAAATATTAAATAAATTGTAAGAAATATTTGTTGAAATGACGAAAACGTCGTCGTCGTCGGGAGGGGTGGGATTGGGGAAAAAAAAGAAAAATCATCCCTTGTGTGGAATAGTAAAATTCTACCATACCGACGGAGCAATTTGAAATTATAAATAATATATATTTAATTTGTTTTTTTCAATAATAAAATATTATATTTTCGTTATGAAAAATATATATGAAGTTCATCTCTGCGAAGTATAATACATAGATGCAATAATAATGTAAAGAATAAGTAAATTAAAGAGAAATTAACTTGGTCAGTCATTCGTTCGGACGACCGGTAGTGCATGCCACTAACATAAGAGTTATCTTATTATCCTTTTAACCATTTATCAGACCAATTTCTGTTTCCCGTACCGAGGAAACATATTTTTATTCATTTTCGCGAGAAAGAACAAAGACCGGAAGTGGACGGAATATTTTCATCGTCGTTTCTTTTTTTCCAAGTTCTTCTGTTTTCTTCTCATCAGCCCCCTCACCCCTCCCCCCACCCCCCGGTCTTCCACGTAGGGTTGTCTGAAGATTTTCTGTTTCTTTTTTTTATTTTTTTTTTATTTTACTCGCACTCACGGTTGGTTCTCCGTTTCTCTCGTCAAAAACTCTTTCAAAATCTTCAGTCTCTTTTTGTTTTTATTTTTTTGTTGTTCCATTTTATTCTTCTCCTTTCGCGAATATCATCGTACACGATCGTTCTATTCTTTTTATAAAAGAACAGAAATAAAGAAAAAGTATGAACCCACGGGAAAGGTTTTTCTCTTTTTCTCTTTCGTCAAAGTGGAAATGTTGGGGAAAAAAAAGAAAATAAAAATAGAAAAAGAAAAAACTGGAAAAGCATTAAAATGTCGATGACGACGACACTTTTCATATTTTCAGTGTACACCAACTCTCGTCGTAGTGTTTCGATTATGTCAAATATATTATTTAAAGTTCAAACGTAAGATCGTATAATAGAAGACGATTGAATGAATGAATGAATGAATGAATGAATTAATTAATTAATTAATTATGTATCGTCAAAAGTTGAACGTACGAAGAAACGGTAAAAGAGAAATAGAAATAGAAATAGAAATAGGAATAAAATTGTATTTATGGTTGAATTGATTAACGCAGCACGATTTATAATCGGACAATGATCGAATGACGTAAACAATATCTCTTTTTCTCTCTCCGCGTATTATATTTTTTTTCTTTCTTAGGATAAGAAACTTACAAGGGAAGATAAAAATTTTGTACGTACAATAAATTAACGCATGATCATCATCATCATTCATTTCGTTTTTATCATTTACGATAACCCGTCATTATAACTATCTAATTCAAATAATTGTTATACTTAAATAAAATGACGAGAATTATTATAACTAACGTTTATAACCGTTATTATAACTATCTAATTCAAATAATTATTATACTTAAATATAAAAAATGATGAGAATTGGGTGATAAGATATTTACGTTACTAAATTTTAAATTGTCACGAAAAATAATACGTTGTTCGTATATTATTATACGCGTGCACAGAAAGTGCGCGTGTACGTGCACAAAAAGTGCACATATTATATAATAAGAAGAAAAAAAAAAAATAAAAAGAAAAGAAACAAAGCGAATTGTAAACAATTATTTATTTAATAATGTAATGCAATCAAAATGTCCTTCCTCTATATTTCCAAGAAAAAATAAAGATAATTCAATCGTATGACAGAATAATCGAACACACGACATATATAATAATAATTTGGAAACAATTAATCGTGATTATTATCGAGATACCATATTAATCATCCGATTTTTTCTTATTTTTTTTTTTTCTTTTTATATGGAAAGAAATAAAACGAATCTTTCCTAATGAAAATTAAATTTCATTTGGGGAAGAAAATGATCAAATAAATAAGAAGAATGATGATAATGATGAGCAGAAGAAGTAGTGGGTGGGGTGTGAGGGGGAGGGAAAAGAATATATATATATATATATAAGAACTATATATAAAATATAAATATTAATATAAATAATTAATTATTAAAACAAAATTAATATAAATAAATTAATACAAATATATATATAAAATATAAATAGTAATATATATATATATATAACTATAAGTGGGTGGGGTGTGGGGGGGAAGGGAAAAAAATATATATATATATATATAAAATATAAATATTAATATTAATATAAATAATTAATTATTAAAACAAAAATTAATATAAATAAATTAATAAAAATATATATATAAAATATAAATAGTATATATATATATATATATATATAACTATAAGTGGGTGGGGTGTGGGGGGGGAAGGGAAAAAATATATATATATATAAAATATAAATATTAATATTAATATAAATAATTATTTATTAAAACAAAAATTAATATAAATAAATTAATAAAAATATATATGTATAAAATATCTATAATAATATATATTAAACTATAATACTAACTATAATAAAAGAAGAAGTAAAAAGAAAAGGTGAAGAAGAGGGGATAGAAGGGTGGGAGGAGAAAGAGGTGACGATGAAAGAGTAGAAGTAGGAGAAGGAAGAAGAATAAAACATATATACACGCATACACACACACATACACACACAAATATAAGTGACTCGAAAAGAGTATACTCTTAGACTGCAGCTATCAGTATTAGTCCGGCCAGCCCGGCGCGTGTTCGCATTTTCTTATTCAACGAATTGTTTATACATATATAAAATCATCGTTTTTAACGAGAGAGAGAGAGAGAGAGAGAGAGAGAAATAACAAATAATGATTATATTTAGAAACTCGAGTGACACGAGATTAAAGCGTGTACGTATTTTCTTCATTATATTTTCGGTTAACTAAAATTAGAAAAAATAAAATAATAATAATCGAATATAAGTTTATATATTGAAATATTTACTGGATAAATTTAATATCGGGTGTCTTGTGGCAAATTAAATTTGTAATACGTGTATTACGTGTTTAACGTGTGTTCTAGTGTGTGTCTTTAAGAAAAAGTGTATTATTATTTTTTGTTTATTTCTTTCTAAATTCTAAGATCTTCAGAAAAAGCGAGAGAGAAGAAAGATAGAAAGATTTATTGCGAGTGTAAGAGAAAGAGAGAGAGAGAGAAAGAAGTGTAACGTGATCGGTGATAAGACGAGTAACGTATGATTCACGTGAACATTTTTCGATGATAAAAACTAAAACGAATTTAATAAATTTCAACTGGAACGAATATAATAATAATAGTAATAACGTATGTGTATTTTTATATCTATATATATAAAATTTTGAAATAAATTGATAAAAGTAAATAATGAAAGATAGATAGGCAGACAGACAGACAGATAGATAGACAAACGTACAAGTTATTTCGTAGAAATCTAATCTTTTTACAAGCACCGAGTGATAAGAAAAAGAAGAAGAAGAAGAAGAAGAGGAAGAATAAGAAACACGCGCGTTGACGATGAAGATGACGATGATGACGATGACGATGATGTTGTCGTTAAGTTTATGTGAAAAGTTCGTGGATTATTCGAAATATTCTATGATACAATGAAATATATAAAAGTGTAAATAGAAATGAAAATGAAATGAACGTATTTACGTTCTTCGATCGTATTACAAACTTAATCACATAATTTCAATGATCATATTTATTTTCTACGATTTAGTGCGTGTAACATTCGTGGAATTAATTTGAACTAACGAAAAATATTCGTTGTTGAACCGTTAGTTCGATTTCTATCGCGACGAGTGCTGTGTTACATTGCTCTTTCAACTTTGGACTTGATAAAACGAAGTTATATTTGAGAAAATAAAAAAGTAAGTAAGGAAGGAAGGAAGGAAGGAATATTATCGTAGTTTCTTCCCATTGATTTTGAACATAATCATTAGAATTTCGTATTATTTATCTTAAATATAGATTTGGAAAGCAACAACAACAGCAACCACGATCAACGATCAACTACAACTCGACAACTTCTATCATCTTGGTTTATTTTCTTTTTTTGTGAAGGGCGGGGGAGGGTTTTGTTCGTTATGGTACGTTTATTTTTCTTTTCATTTTTACCCCCCCACCCCTTTTTTTTTCTCTTTTTTCTCTCGTCTATATTTATTTTATTATTTATTATTTATTTTTCTTTTTGTATAAATTTTGTATGAAGAAATGTTGGAATTTTGTTAAGTTTTTTTCTGTTTAAAACAAATTTGCACGTACAATTCTGTTTGTTAATAATAATAAAACGAAATGATCACGTTTAAATAATCAACGCGAAGAAAACGAGATGTGTGTGTGTGTGTAAGAGAGAGTAAAAGATGATAACGAGCATTGATTGTTTCGTCAAATGAATAAAAAAATCAGCACGAACATATACATACACTGCTGCTTTTCGTATTAGGAAAATTAAAAATACGACAATGGTTGTGCTTTCGTGTCGTGGCAAAACGATAAAAATGATATCATTTAAGCGTCAGTCGTATGTTTCGCATTATGTTGGATAAAATAATGATGATCGTTGCTATGTTGTACCACGTGGTAGTATAATGCTTGAATCGTAAATTCCTTTATTAATTTTCTTTTTATTTTTTCTTTTTTCTTTTTTTTGGGGGGGGAGAGGATAACACGAAGGTTCATAATTTTTATAGAAAGTTAAACGAAAATAAAATCGTGAAGTTAAGTTAACGAACGTAGGTGGGGGATTGATGAATGGTTAGAAACATTTTTAATGATTTTACCGTACTTCGTTTGAACCCACCTTGTAATTAGATCAGAACTTTTCAACCCACCCACGTATATATTTGTTTATCTTCGTAACAAAAATTATCTATTTGTTAGAATAACAATTAAATGGATAACGATGAAGTTGTCGGAGTATTAGAAAAATTCATATTTTATCAATTATTATAATATATTAAAAAATGAATATAATAATTAACGTTTGTTTTATGTTAATAATTTTCTAACTCAATCGAAAACGAATGAGATAAATTTGTCCATGTTAGTATAACAATAATAATAATAATAATCGTGATTTTCAATCGACAAATTGAATGTCCTCGATGATATTATCGAAAATTCAGTTTCCTCTTTTCCAACTTTTTTCGATTTTGGATTCGGTGTAGAATAGAACAACATCCATAGTGTGTTATCTTTAGAAAGTTTTCTCGATAAACGTTTGTCGTGTATATCAGTAGCTTATGTTCAAAGGTGTCGATACCGTGAAAGTGATCACACAATAGTGTTCTTCATGATCTACCGATTGCATCGGGTTGTTCCCTATAGTCCCAAGGTCTTTTGTACCCTTTCTATATACTCTTGTCTTCTTCTTCTTCTTCTTCTATTATATACACGCCTCTTCTCTTCAATTTATTTTCATTTTACCGTACAATCGAGTAATCGAGACGTAAGAACGAGTCTTTTAAAACATCCCTCACCCCCTCCCTCCCCCCTACCCCCTACCACTTATCAAACAATTATTTATCTATTTAATCGTTCATCGAATTTTCTACTAATTTCTTTACCATAAATCAATTGGAAAGTAGAATTAATCGATAGTCGTATTCGTTTATTTATTGTTAAATATTTTATTGTTGTTAAGTATATTTATTTATTCGTTTACTCGAGTCATATGTTAATTTGAAATTCCTTTTTCTTTCTTTTATTGTAATTCTTTTTTTTTTTTTGGGGGGCGGGGTGGGTGGAGTTTTTTTTGTTCCATTTGTTTGCATGTAACAGAATACGTGTACATACGTATTCATTTCAGTGTACTCTTGTTGGAGAGAATCCACTTAATTTATCTCCGTTTTCTACGATAACAAAGCTTTCGTATCCTCGAAAATACACTGCCTTATATTAACCGAAAGAAAGTAGGTCACTTGGTGTCCGTTTTTAATGAACCAGGAACCACTACCATCACCACCATCACCCTGTGTTTCTTGGATCTAAGTATCTTGGATTATTAATCAAGATTTTTATGGCACTTAGGGGAATTGTTCAGAACAACGACATCCCGTTATATCAATCTTTCATTTTATTACTTTATTTTTTTTTACTTCATATTATTATTATTATTATTATTATTATATTATATTTCATTTATATATTTAATATAAATGTGTAATATTTTATACGATCTTTGACATTTTGATGATTGGTGTTAAAAAAACACACACACAGGTGAGATATCATTCGAATAGATTTTTGAATGCATACGCGAAATACCAAGAAGAATATATAAATAAATTTGAATGACTTTTTGCAGCAGGTGGTCAAGATGAGATTAACTATAGTTAAGATTTTTCTATCTTTATAAATATTCGTCGATTCTCGTTAATTCTTGGCTCGATTTTCTGACGATGGTTCGAAAGGGAACCCTAAAATACAACACATCTCATTTCCAATTATTTCCTAGCCCCCCCCCCCCCACTCCCCCATCATCATCATCATCACTACGTTTATACTTGTACACGTAATGAAATTAATTGGCAAGATTAATTATCAATCAATAATAATATTCTGATCGAATTTTTATTTCAAACGATCGATCCAAAATTGTTTCGATAAATACGGAAGGAAGAAGGAACAAGATGATTGGTTAGAAATAGTAGTAGTAGAAGATGATGAAGAAGAAGAAGAAGAAGAAGAAGGATAGGATAGTTGGTTACTACTCTGTGTATCTCAAGATAAAAACCACGTGACTCTTGTGGCCAACGTTAAATCCTTAAATTGATAGCAACTCATACACAATGAACTTCATTTATAATCGCCGAGTCTAACTCGAGCCAGCAGCTTACAACTCGGCCGGTTACGAAATGTCAGAAGCCGGATCTTCTCGTCTCTGCTAAAAACGTATCTCACCGAGTTAGAAAATCTCGGTGAACAAATGTTGTCAATAATATCAGATCAAATTTATAATCAAATATACATCAATTGGCAATAAAATAACGAATTAATCAAAATAATCTTACGAACAAATTTCGAAATATTATCTTGGATTATATATATAAAATTGACTACGATTTTATCAAATGAATTAATCAATGAGATGTTATCTATCTAAAACAAAAATTCTAATTCAAAAAAAGAAAAAAAACCTTGCTCATACAATTGATTATTTTATTTATCATCTTAGATTAAACCGACACGATTTATAAAACGTTTATTATTAATTAATTATTAATTCACCTAAACCAATTATTATTTGATCACCCACCCCTCCCTCCCTTTATCTATCTAACACAAATAAAAAGAAATACAACACAGATACTTATCGATAAAATAAATAACCAGAAAAAAACTTACGTAAGAAAATGGGTATTGTAATTATTTATTATAACAAATATTAATATTAAAATATAAAAAATATAAAATAAATAAATATATATATATATATATATAATATAAATTAAATATAAAATAAAAAAATATAAAAAAATATTAATACTAATATTAAATATAATATTAAAATTTGTTGATTTCAGAATACACAGTTAGAGCCGAATAAGTATCGTTCGCCGCATGGGTGCCTGGGTTGATGATCGTTTAGCGGAGGAGGAGGAGGTGGTAGTAGTCCTGACGAATCAAGAGGAAAAAACAAAGTATCAAAGTAAGCAGGAGGGCCAATTAAAAAGGACTTACAGAATTTTGGAGGGAAGAATTTGCGATGGTTGCAACTGGACGGGTACGGGCCAGTTGCGTCCAACTGACATCATCATCAACAACATCATCGTCGTCGTCGTCATCGTCATCGTATTCTCCTATTACGTCGCGTTCGCGTCCGCGTTGTTGTTGTTGCCGTTGCGTCGTCAGTTTAGCAGGCAGTTGTACGAGTGGCCATGTTTACCGTTGTTTAAATCAAGGACGAAACTAAATCGGTATTATTGAATCTATTCAATCGAAAATTTCTTCCGCGTGTTCCGACTAAAACATTTTCGCGATATAGTTTATTCTATTTTATACGAAATATAATCTAAAACGTGTCCTCCAGCAGTTTCCAAAAGTGGGAAAATACGAGAAGAAGAAGAAGAAGAAGAAGAAGAAGAAGAAGAAGAAGAAAGGGGGATCAGTTTCTTATCTTCGTTCCTCATCTTTTTTTACATTTACTTTAGAAATTTTCTCATTTTAATCGAGAATATAATAATTAATAATAATAATTAATAATAATAATAATATTGAGGAATTGCAAGAGAATAAAGAAACATCGAAGTTGAGTGGGGGGAGTGAGTGTGCGTGTGTGCGTCGAGTGATATTATTGATGTCTTTAGAAAAAAATCACATTCGGATAAATTGAGTATCGAGGAGAACAAAAATTGTTCTTGCGTTTAACGGTGGTTAGCCAATATGGCCGACTGGATCAAGTTCAAGGGCAAGAAAAATAATCGAAAAAATGAATCTACGGGGGGAGATTCTGAGAATGATACGTTTGGAAATATTGGTGTGTCGGATGCGGAGAAAAATCGACAGATCGTTTATGAGATCGTCGATGATAGGACAACATTTGGGAAACGTTTCGAAGAAAGGATAGACGACGACGATGATTGTGGGAGTGGTGGGGGTGGGGGAGGAGGAACTGGAGGAGGAGGAGGAGGAGGACAGGAATTGGTGGAGGTACTTTTAGAAAATAATACTTCGAACGTTATAAATAATTATAAAGATAATAATAGCGAAGAGAAAAGACTCGTGGATAAAAGCAACGATCAATGGTTAGAACCGGGATCGAGGATACGTCAAGAAGCTAAACAAGAGTTGACGGATAATACGAATAATTCGCCAAAGAGACCAATTAGTCTTTACAAAGATGATTCGTCTAGCCCGCAAAAAATGAAGAAGAACGTGTTCAACGAAAGGAACACGCATTTCGTATCACCTACGAGAATTCCTTTATCGTCTAAGGGGAGTTGTCCCTCGCCTACGGAAAAGAGTACGGAAAGATTGGTCAATGGTAAACCACCCAGGGAGGAAAAGCAACAACATCACGTACAATTTAACAAAGATTCGAAAAAACAACAGTCTAATAATCAGCAGAATAATTTATCCGACGATAGGCAGGAACGGGAACGAGAACAGCAAGAACATCCGAGCCCGTCGATTTCAACTTCGACGACCAGCAGTTCCGAGGACAATTCGACGTTAGATCAATTTTGCGAAGCCAGACCACCCGACGGTGGTTGGGGTTGGGTCGTAGTGGCGGCATCCTTCATGGTCAATCTCATCGCCGATGGGATAACGTTTTCCTTCGGGGTGATTTACGTTGAATTTTTGAATTATTTCGGAGCGGGCAAATCAAAGACCGCGTGGATCGGCAGTCTGTTCATGGCAATGCCGTTGTTGTCAGGACCGGTGGCAAGTTTTCTTACGGATCGGTACGGTTGCAGGAAAGTATCGGTGGCCGGTAGTATACTGGCAACGGTTGGATTCATCGTCAGTTCGTTGACCAGATCAATGGGTTTATTGATATTCACGTTCGGCGTGGTGTCCGGTTTCGGATTGTCCTTGTGTTTCGTTGCCGCGGTCGTTATCGTTGCTTATTATTTCGACAAGAAGAGATCTTTCGCTACGGGATTGTCCGTTTGCGGTAGCGGCATCGGTACTTTTATATTTGCCCCGTTAACCCAATATCTTCTCGTCGAATACGGTTGGCGAGGAACCATGCTGATAATAGCCGGCTTGTTTCTCAATTTGGCCGTGTGCGGTTTCCTGATGCGCGACCCCGAGTGGACTACGACCAGGGCCAAGGCCAAAACCGAGGAGAGGAGGAAAAATCGCGAGAAGAAAAGATCGAGAATGCAAAGTTCCAGTGCCGATTCGTTTTCGGCGAGCAGTTCGGCTAACACGACTACTCAGACGCCTCACGGTGAAACTAAGAGAAGTTTCGCTTCGGCCAACGCCATGATCATTGAAAATTCTCGTTCCCAAGAGGAGGATAACAACGACGACAAATTATTCTCCAGTCTGGTTAGTTTGCCGACGTTCGTTAAGAACGGCGAGAAAGTACCATTGGAAACCTTGGAATTATTGAGCAATCGTAAAAACGTTTACAACGTATTGTTACAAAATTATCCGAATTTGTTGATATCCTCGAAGAGTTTCAGCGATTCCGGTGCGCTTCACGATCAAATCAGTATACCTTCGGCTAGATTCGTACCGACGCCTAGCCCGTTGACCGATTTTAAAAACGACGAACGGAAGGATCCTAATTCCAAGGTGGATGAAAAAGAATTGGGAAAACAGGCCGACGCGACCTACCTTTGGTGGTTGAAAAAAATGAATTCGGATAGTCCGTTGCGTCGTTCGAGTACCATGGAACATCCGCGAAGATTACCAACAGCCTATTTAAAAGATATCAGAATGCATAGGCATAGTCTTACTTACAGAGGTGCCATGCTTAACATCAACAGGTATCGTTTAAGAGCATCCAGTTGTCCGGATATTTATAGGAATTCTATGACCACCATAGCCAAAACTAAATTGGTCTGGTACGCTGGTCTCTGGGAATTCTGGGACTTGATCGTCGACATGTTGGATTTTTCTCACTTTGCCGATCCACGATTCTTACATTTTGCCATAAGTAATTTCCTTTTACATACCTGGTACGACGTACCTTACGTTTATTTAACGGACAACGCTATCGAGATGGGTTTCAGCGAGACGGACGCTTCCATTTTGATTTCGGTTATCGGCATTGCCAACATGATCGGCGAGGTAATTATAATAATATTGTTTTGATTAATATTCAATTAAAAATAATATGTAGAAAATCATAATCATAATCTAATATTGTGAATGAAATTTGTAGATTATTCTTGGCTGGGCTGGTGACAGGGATTGGGCTAATGCATCAATCTTGTATGCGGGTTGTATGATACTTTGCGGTGGTGTCACGGCTATGATACCTTTGGTCGTCAACAATTACGTTATGCTCTGTTTAATATCTGGTGCCTTTGGTCTATTCATCTCGGCGAATTATAGTCTTACAAGTATCATCCTAGTCGAGATGATCACTATCGAGAGATTTACCAATGCCTATGGACTTTTACTCCTAGTTCAAGGTGTCGCTAATCTTATGGGTCCACCGTTGGCTGGTAAATATATTTCAATAATCATTTTGTTCAATTATTTATCGAATTATTCTTTTTCTTCTTAATTGTTTCAAGTGATTTTGGTGCAACAGATTTAGTTATTAATGTTTCTTTGACAAAAAGGTTAGAGGTTTACGATCGATTATTGGGTCATAATAACTTTACATGTATATATGTATGAGGAAACATTTTCAACTAAAGGATTTCTAAACTTTTCCATTTAGAATTTTGGAAATTTGGAATCTTTAATGAATTACTAGTTCCCTTTTTATGAATCACTAAAGTTACTAGAATCAAAACGTGCACGTTGATTCCAACACTGACAAATTATCTTTTATTAATATTGAATGTTAATTCGATATAAAAATCGTAATAGAAAAAATAAGAATAAATAAGAATATTAAATGATCATACGTAATACAATTTCCAATCTTTGTGTCAAAGTTTTAGATAATTCAAATGTGTTTAGTAACTTGTTAATGGTTAAAGCTCATACCTTTGAGTATTGAAATTTGTCAATTAAAGAAGAAACCTTCGACCTTATCGATCCGTTCTTTATTCTTTCAGGGTGGCTTTATGACATCACCGGATCATACGATCTCCCCTTCTACTTGGCCGGCTTCTTCATCGCTTTAAGTGGGGCGTTGCTTTTGGTAATGCCGCTGATTTCCCTCTATAGAAAATTTAGGTCAGGAAGAAGTTCGAAGGATGAAGTGGCCAACAAGGATTTCGCCGAAACGAATAACGTTTAAGAACAAATATAATCACGCGAAATAATCGGATCTTCGATAGGGGGGAGGGGGCAGGGGGCAGGGTGAGAAGGGGGGAGGGTAGAAAGGAGGAAGCCTCGAGAAAAATGGAAACATTTTTTTTTTTTTTTTTTATTCTTTTCTCCAAACCAGTAATTTGAAAGTGTTTTATGTGTTAGGGAAATGAGAAAAAAAGTGATTTAAGAAAAATTAGAAAAGGGAAAAAGGAAAGGAAGGGGAAAAAGATATACGCGTGCATAAATTGTTATGCATTTGAAAGAAAATATTTTCTAAACGCATGATTTATTATCATCGTTGCGTATGCGTGTTCTTATAAAATGTATAAATAAAATATCAACTTTATATTGTTGATTGTAGATCTACTCTTTTTATTCTTCTTCTTCTTCTTCTTCTTCTTCTACTTCTACTTCTCATTATTCTTATTAATTACTTCTTCTTCTAATTCTTCTTCTTATAATTATTATTATTATTAATACTATTATTATTAGAGAATTATTCTTAATAATTATTCTCCAATCTCTAATGTTTATGGTTCCTCTATAGAAAATAGAAAAAGAGAGAGAAAGAAAGAAGTTAGAAGAAATATGAATCATGTTGGTCCAAAGTGTCGGTCGATCAATAAATATATTTACAATATATACATATACACACGCGTAATTTTAAATAATAATAATAATAATAATAATAATAATAATTTAATAACACGAACGAAAAATAGAAAGAAAAGGAAAAAAACAATAAAAAGTAAACAAAAATAAATTAAAAAGAAAAAGAAAAATTGCGAAATATCGATGAAAAAGTTTTGAAAAACAAATTCGTTGCTGATGATCGCCTCCAAGGCCAAAAATAATGAAATCTCGCGGATTGGGGTGGTCAATTTTTTAACGGTGACTCTTTGTGCGTGTGCGTGTACGCGTGTATGTGTGTGTTCGACCGGAGATAGGAAGAGAAACGAAAAAAAAAAGAAAAGAATCTAACAACCAAAATATTTCAGATCTATTATTATTATTATTATTAACAAACAAAACAAAAGAAAAGAAAAGAAAAAAATAGTCGTATAAGAGTTATAATTAAAATACGATAGAAATATGTACAAATTAGAATGGAATGACGGGGGTGAGGCAAGGGGGTTGATAAAATGAAGGAAGGAAGGAGGAGGAGGAGGGGGAGGAGGAGGGCTTTTGTATAAAAGAAAAAACAAAACAAAACATCAGAGAACAAATTGTGTAAAATCGTAATAATTATCGTTAAGCGTATAATAATAATAATAATAATAATTATTACGATTGAATATATCGATGATCTTCGTGTGTAAAACGTTTTGTTTCTCGAAAATGAACGATAATAACGATAAATAATTAATCGAAAAAAAAGATAGTTTTCATTTAATATTTTTCCTTCTTCTTTCCCGGTATTATTGGCTAAGCTAATCGACAACAGGTTAATTATAATTATACAGTTTCGAATCTCAGGATATATATTTAATAATATTTAGTAATTATTGGATTGTACGTATGCATAAATTATATATTACATTAATATTGTCCTATTATATATAAATATTATATCGTAAATTTATGCGTTTTTTCAATTACGTTACACTTGTATACACTTATTGGTATAGATTAGATATATATAAATACATATACACACACACACATACACGAATTTATCGTATACATATATAACACACGATATACTACTACTACTCTATTACATAATTTTACATAAAATATACGTCGCAGATGCACGAAGATACACGAATACACATTAAAAAAAAACCATACAAATTATTATAATTATATACAGTTTAGGAAAATGGTGAATAATTTTTGGTGTAGTTTTGGGAATCAATTGTTCATCCAGGCAGGCACAATATTCGCCTAACTCGTTCCATTCATATTTCTTCTCATATTTCTTCTCATATTTCTTCTCATATTTCCATCACGTTGTTTAAGATATATCTACAAAACAAAAATAATAGTATTTTTAATATTTCTTATTTTTATTTTCTCGTTTATATTACCTTCTAGTATGCATCTTAACGTATTGAAACGTCATTTGTGACAAGTTATCATAGAGGATAACGCATTCGAATTATCATAGTGATTGTAAATGATGATATAAAAATTGTTTTCAATTGGTGGAAGAGTGGGGAGGGGTGCCTAGGAGTAGGAAAATATATTCTTTTTTTTTATTGGTAACTTCACGCGAATTAATTTTTTTGCATAAATGTAGAGGTATCCCTTAAATAAAACGATTTTCTTAGATTATAATAGCCATTTATGTATGTGTGTTTCTGTTTTTTTTTTTTTTTAATGCATTAGCACCATCTCTCTCTCCTCTCTCTCTCTCTATTTTTCTCTATTTTTTTTTTCTTTATAAATTAATTATTCGATTAACGCACGATTAAACGAACGTTGACGTTGTTAAGATTATTTTATTTTCACGTTAATTTTATTTCTATCATCGTCATGATTAATCAGATCGATCGTTGTCGTCATAATCGTCATCTTATCATAAGCATCATTGTAGCATCAGAATTATGGCGCGTACTCGTAATTTAAAAAAAAAAAAAACCAAAAAGAAAAAAGAAGAAAAAAGAAGCGTCTGTAAATAATAATTATAATAATAATAATAATAATAATATTATGGTATATGTATATAATTATATATACTGCTTTTCTGTGATGATGAATCAATGGGATTCGATGATGTGCGAGTTATTTTATACAGGGTGATAAGAAAAAAGAAAAAGAAAAGGAGGAAAAATGGGTGTTCGATGTTCGAAGGGATTTTTTTAAAACGTAATACTTAAATAGCAATGAAATATTTTTGTTTCAATTCGAAACGAATTATCATACGAAATAATTTATCATATATTTCATCGCGAAAAAGTATATTCGGTTCGAAAAAAATACTGTTTTGTCGAGAACAGTTTATATTAAATAATAATAATTAATTAATTAATGTAATAATTAATTTTTTAATGATATTTATAAATTCGTTCGAATTATCTAACCTATCTTCTTTTTTTTGGCAAGGGGTGGGAATTTTTTTTTTTTCTCCACCTCGTATATATATGTAAGGACAAATGGAAAATTTTAGGTTAGTTTTTGCGTAGCATAAATGAATGTATGATTAAGAGAGTGCGAATTAGAACAGAGAGAAAAGATATTAAAATGTATATCCGTGCCTTTTTTATACGAAGGATCGAACAACAAAAAAAACAAACAAACAAAAGAATAAAAAAAAGATTAAATAAACATCTTATTACGCGGATTATATAGTTTCACGTGGCCTTCGTATCGATTTAGAATTATTAATCTCATATCTACTTTTCTCGCGACTAGTGTGTTGAATAAATGATAAAGAAAAAGAAATAATAATAATAATAATAAAAAAGTATGAAGTAACAAGAACGAACGTAGAAACAAAAAGGAAAAAGTAAAGAAAAAGTTAAAGAAAAAGTAAAAGAAAACGAATAACAGTGTAA
The DNA here is from genome assembly GCF_010416935.1 of Polistes fuscatus. Taxonomy (NCBI): domain Eukaryota; kingdom Metazoa; phylum Arthropoda; class Insecta; order Hymenoptera; family Vespidae; genus Polistes; species Polistes fuscatus. Next base: position 132,771 of record NW_025113100.1, read on the forward strand.
AAGAGAATTCGAAGTTAAACTTTAAAAGGTGTGCGATTGATCCAGGTATCCCGTTGTTCGTAAGAAAATTGGAATCTGTATAAATGCATCTGATGCAACATTTTCATTGCAATGATTTTATTGGAAAAAGGGGGGGGTTTAAAACATTTCTAATGCGTAAAAAAAAAAGAAACCTTTAATCCGAGTTTCTAATAAAGAATTCGCCGCTGAGTTTTACTAAGAATACGATTATTATGAGATCGGTGTGTGTTTTGTGATATTTAGTTAGAAAAATATTCTCTATATATATATATATCTATGAATTACGATAACTATACAATTAATTGCTATAATCATAGAGAGAGATATTATTACATTTGGATGATATACATTTAGGAAAATAAATTTAAGATATAATTATGCAAAATCTATTAAAAAAAAAAAAAAAAAACAAACATACGTATATACATATACATATAAATGCGTAGAAAGATATATGTGGGACAATCGAAATTTATTTAAAAAAAAAAGAAAAGAATACAAAAGCAAAGAGAAAAAGGATTAGAAAATCGTTCTCTCGATATAATTATTATTTTATTTTTTATTATTATTATTATCATTATTATTTAATAGAATTTAACGTATATGATTAATGACCGTAATTACCTACAAACTTTTCTTGATATTATTTTTCTTTTATCAAATTAAAAATGTATATTATTTTTTCCGTTTGAATAGAATTAACGAGCTGATTGATTTAGTTGTAAAAAAGAAAAATGAAATGAAATGAAACGAGAGTTTTAACGTCTATGCATTTAATTGTAAAGTTATCGTAAGGTTACTCTTGGTAAAAAGGAAAAAAATGAAAACTTTCTCGTTTGATTGTGCTAGAAAGAAACGAAAGAAAGCATGGAAGAAAGAAAGAAAGAAAGAAATATTTTATTATGACGACAAGAAACAAAATAATAATAATAATAATAATAATAATAATTATAATTATAATAATTAATAATTAATAATTAATAATTAATAATCACGTAACACGAATGTACGAAAATAAATAAATAAATAAATAAATAAATACGAGATCGATCGAGACGATTGATCATCAGATAAACCTCGATTAAATATTAATAGTTTTTAAGTAGCAAGTTAAATGACCAAGTAATATGAACAAAAAAAATGATATACCACTACAGGCACAATATGCGTTTAGTAATTCGTTTGATTGGTCGTTTAATTGAATTTTTTTGAGAATGCAACAGCACGATCCGGCTTTTCTTCTCTTATCTTAATAAAAACAAATCTCTACGTTTAAAAATAACCGAGCATATACAAAAATAAGATGAAAGAAAAAGAAATAATCGTTCTATCTTTTTTTCTTTTACGAATAAACCCCCCACCTGCCACCCCAACACCTCGCTCCACCTCGCCATCACCGTTTTCATTTGCAACGTTTAATATTTTAATCGTTTAATTGTATGTTTTGCGTTAACTTTCGTTCGATGCATTTTTATCTTTATTTCCTACGATTTTAATTGAAATTAAAGAACGTCGGGGAAGGAAGCGGGGGGGGGGTTGGAGTGGAGTACAGTTATGTCATTATAATGTTTTCTTTTTTCTCTTTTATTTTGTAATACCGATAATTGGGATTCAAAGCTTTGTTAAATAGTATTGAAACATATTTAGTTCACTGAAATAGGGCCAGACATCCTAAATTAGGGGTAGGGAGGGGGAAATTGATCTAAGGGTAAGTCGACGATGCTGCCTCGAATGGTGCTAATATTTTTGCAATAGGATCCTTCGTTTTTGAGAAAAAGGGTAAAAAAGGGTAAAAAATGGCCTTATCTTAGAATCTAGGCATGTAATCGAAAAAGTTTCAAACAAAGTTGTAGCGAATTACTAATACATAAAAATGTTCTATGGTTTATCTTCGTATTTGCAAAAATAAGGGAGAAATATTGGAAAAAAGGTAATTGTAGAGTGGGGCGCAAGTCCCGCCTCTCAGTCGGCTTTTACTCACAAACGAAGGATCTTCGCCAATATCGGGTTCTTTTTTCCTTTATCTCTCTTTGTAGCATTTATTTCTTCTCGTTTACTAATCTTTCTATTTTTCTCTCTTAGGTAAAAACTAATAAAACTGACAAGATTATTCCTGGCATAGAAGAAGAAGAAAACTGAGAATAGAAGATAAGGAAACACAGAGAAATTTAGTTTCGTAATATGGGACCCATATCTATCTTCTTTCTAAGGTTTCCCGTACTAGGAGGATAATCATAAGACATTCAATGGATCACACACGCAATGGATCAACACCATCAGTTTAAGACAAACGAACACGTTTTTTTAATAATTATATAAATATATCTTATTTATGTTAAAACTCAGAGTTATTTTTTAGTTATTAAACTTTAAACATAAATACGGTTTCCAAAACTAAATTCAAAAAAAAAATTAAATTTTCGACAAAAGTTTCAAAGTTTTCCGAAAATTCAGATTGTTAACAGATAAATGATGTGCGAGGAGGTACTCGATTTCGGACTTTTCCAAGAAATGACGTCATCAAAAATTCTTGGAAATGACGTCATTTCTTGGAAAAATCTGAATTCTTGGAAATGACGTCATTTCTTGGAAAAATCCGAATTTCTTGGAAATGACGTCATTTCCGGAAAAATCCAAATTTCTTGGAAATGACGTCATTTCTTGGAAAAGTCCGGAATCGAGAACCTCCTCGCACATGTGATCCTGTTACAAAATTAATTTTCGACAAAATTTCAAAGTTTTCCCGACAAAATTTCAAAGTTTTCTCGAAAATTGAGATTGTTAACAGGATAACATGATGTGCGAGGAGGTATCTCGATTTCGGACTTTTTCCGAGAATGACGTCATCAGAAATTCTTGGAAATGTGACGTATCTTGGAAAAATCTGAAATTCTTGGAAGTGACGTCATTTCTTGGAAAAATCCGAAATTCTTGGAAATGACGTCATTTCTTGGAAAAATCCGAAATTCTTGGAAATGACGTCATTTCTTGGAAAAGTCCGGAATCGAGATACCTCCTCGCACATCATGTGATCCTGATACAAAAATTTATTTTCGACAAAATTTCAAAGTTTTCTCGAAAATTGAGATTGTTAACAGGATAACATGATGTGCGAGGAGGTATCTCGATTTCGGACTTTTCCGAGAAATGACGTCATCAGAAATTCTAGGAAATGACGTCATTTCTTGGAAAAATCCCAAATTCTTGGAAATGACGTCATTTCTTGGAATTCCGATGACGTCATTTCTTGGAAAGTCCGAAATCGAGATACCTCCTCGCACATCATGTGATCCTGTTACAAAATTAAATTTTCGACCAAATTTCAAAGTTTTCTCGAAAATTGAGATTGTTAACAGGAATCACTGATGTGCGAGGAGGTATCTCGATTTCGGACTTTTCCGAGAAATGACGTCATCAGAATTCTAGGAAATGACGTCATTTCTTGGAAAAATCCCAAATTCTTGGAAATGACGTCATTTCTTGGACTTTCCGATGACGTCATTTCTTGGAAAAGTCCGAAATCGAGAACCTCCTCGAACATCATGTGATCCTGTTACAAAATTAATTTTCGACCAAATTTCAAAGTTTTCTCGAAAATTGAGATTGTTAACAGGATCACATGATGTGCGAGGAGGTATCTCGATTTCGGACTTTTCCAAGAAATGACGTCATCAGAAATTCTTGGAAATGACGTCATTTCTTGGAAAAATCCCAAATTCTTGGAAATGACGTCATTCTTGGAATTTCTGATGACGTCATTTCTTGGAAAAGTCCGAAATCGAGATACCTCCTCGCACATCATGTGATCCTGTTACAAAATTAAATTTTCGACAAATTTCAAAGTTTTCTCGAAAATTGAGATTGTTAACAGGATCACATAATGTGCGAGGAAGTGGCACGCCCCATCCTTCTTTATGTTTTTTAAATCATACTTTTTCAGTTTTTTAAATATCCGCATTTCAAATTAAATCTTCGACAAAATTTCAAAGTTTTCTCGAAAATTGAGATTGTTAACAGGATCACATGATGTGCGAGGAGGTATCTCGATTCGGGACTTTTCCAAGAAATGACGTCATCAGAAATTCCAAGAAATGACGTCATTTCTTGGAAAACCGAAATTCTTGGAAATGACGTCATTTCTTGGAATTTCCGATGACGTCATTTCTTGGAAAAGTCCGAAATCGAGATACCTCCTCGCACATCATGTGATCCTGTTACAAAATTAAATTTTCGACCAAATTTTAAAGTTTTCTCGAAAATGAGATTGTTAACAGGATCACATGATGTGCGAGGAAGTGGCACGCACCATCCTTTCATTATGTTTTTTAATCATACTTTTCAGTTCTTTAAATATCTTTATTTCTTAGAAAAAAGGAATTAGGAATTGTTTTTTCGTATAAAATAAATTCAACAATTATTTGATTTAATTTAAGTATATTTTAAAATTCCAATCTTGTACAGAAAGTTTCTTTTACATTTCTTTATGTAGATCTGATTTTAACATAAATAACATATAATTTATAATAATTAATTAAAAACACGTTGTACGCTGTTCTTAAACTGATGTTGTTGATCATTGTGCGTGTTGATCTGTTGAATGTCTTATGATTATCCTCCTAGTATCGGGAAACCTTAGAAAGAAGATAGAAATGGGTCCCATATTACGAAACTAAATTTCTCTGTATTTCCTTATCTTCTTATTCTCAGTTTTCTTCTTTTTCTTATGCCAGGAATAATCTTTGTCAGTTTTATTAGCTTTTTACCTAAGAGACAAAAATATAGAAAGATTAGCAAACGAGAAGAAATAAATGCTACAAAGAGAGATAAAAAGAACAAAAGTAAGCTACTCGAGTGAGCCACAATAGTGGCTCATCGACCTGGAAAAAATAATCGATAAAGCCAATATAGTGGCAGGCCGGCTAAGGCCTATCGGTAATTGCAGTGCTCTACATTATCCATCGACCGTCGGTAACTCCCACTGTCGGTAACTCCCACTGTCGGTAACTCCCACTGTCGGTAACTGCCACCGTCGGTAATATTTATAAAACATCGACCGTTTTTAATGAGAGTTTGTACTTTAATAATATTGACCGCCAAGAACCTAAATACAAAATATTACTGACGTAGAGTAAAAAAAATTTTAAGTCTACTATTACCGACGGTGGCAGTTACCGACAGTGGGAGTTACCGACAGTGGGAGTTACCGACAGTGGGAGTTTCCGACGGTCGATGGATAAAGGTAGAGCACTGCAATTACCGATATAGGCCTTAGCCGGTCTGCCACTATATTGGCTTTATCGATTATTTTTTCCAGGTCGATGAGCCACTATAGTGGCTCACTCGAGTAGCTTACTTATTCACTGTATGAATTAAATAATCGTCTTCATAGTTGTTCATATTTAGGTGAAATATTAAAGTTTAAGTATGTACAATATATTTTTAAGAAAAATTATAATTTATTAATTAAGGAATCTTTATGTAAAACATGCAAACTTTCTTTATATAGGGCTGATAATTTTAAAACATTTAGATAGTAAAGTATTGCTTTTATATACGGTAACTGTTTAATAACAGACCTTGCATTAACTTCTATTATATTTTTGTTTTTTTATCCAAACAAAATGTATAACAAAAAAAATATATTACTCGCATCAGTATAAAAATACTTAGGAAAATAAAGTACGTAAAACAAATATGCATATATAATCAATAAAAAAACATTATGATTTATTTCGTAAAGATTACAATAAGAAGAAATAAAAATGATAATTAAATATAGGAAAAAAAAGAAATAAAAGATATTTAATTATTGTTTTATTAATTGACAAAAAGTAATTGACCGATTAATTCGAAACGATGTAATTATTCGAATACAACAAAGAGACGATTTATCGACGGAACGTTATGGAAAAAAGTAACACAGAAGAAAATATGATAATTCGTTTGATGTTTATTGTCCTCTCGGGGAAAGAAAGTTGCAATGCGCAAAAGCGAATAAATGATACTATGCCACAGTCATGCGCTGTTCAGAAACAGTTCTCGAGATACAGGTGCGTTGTTTCTGCACCTTCCACTATCTGAATGACGCGTTTCATCGTGCCACCCACTTCGTCAACGATTCACCAACGATAGTTCAGTTTATTGTGTATCCTCGTAAGGAGAAGTTCTTTCCACGTTATCCTACAATTTTTATTCGTATTCTATCACGAACGTGTTAGCTCAATTTGTTAATCGAACAACAACAACAACAACAACAATTTATTCTTTAATCGTATCGAAATATTAAAAAGATAAATCATTTGTTAGAATTCGTTCGAGAATTATAATAGAAAGGATAATATCATTTCAAAAGTGTCGCACTTTTGTTTGTTTTTTTGTTTGACGATAAATTAAAGAAATCGTGGAAAATAATTGTAAGCGGGGATTTTTTTGTTTTAAACAACCAAAAGGGTCGTCCATTGTTTTATTCCACGAAAATTCGAAATAAAGGGACACGAGTCACGTATACTTTGATCGATTCCGTGCAGAACTTTGGATAAGTATTTCGTGGTAAGTTGAATTGATCGTTTATCGTTGAGTAGTATTATGATTATTCGCTTAATATGTGCTTTTTTGATCTATTACCTTTTTTTAGAATTTTTCTCCCAATTTAAATAACAGATATGTGACACTAGAAAATCTTTTTCTTTTTTTTTTCTAGTTCTAATCTATAACTACTTTACGATAAATATAATTAGATCTATCGTAAAAGTTTTGCTTACTTGATACTAAAAATTCTTCGTGTATATTTCAAAGTGTATTCAATTACAGACCTTGTAACAAACACATGAAATATATAATTTCTAAAAATATTTAATAATATATAAATATTATAAGATAAATGAACTCACTCGAACGGACGAATAACAAAAATTTGTAAAAGAAAAATTCTAGTCTAGACGAAATTGTATGTATCAATAAATAGCATCACCAACGTAAACTAACTATTACAACGGGGAATGCAATTAAAAATAGTATTTCGTTCATGAAACTGTGACGATTATAAATTTTGGAACGTATCGATTTTGGATTGAATCCAAAGTCATCTCGCTTACGTCTTCTTAGCCTTCGTAAATGAAATATTCTCTTACGTTGGGTATTTTAGATAGAAATCAAATACGATATATGAGATAGAAATAAACTATAATCGATAAAAACCAATATATATATATATATAAAACTTGATTCTTCCTTCTTACGTATTTTTCTTTTTCTTGAATTAATTATAAACACTTCCTCGTGATTGAGAACACGTGTGTTTCATCTATGCAAGCTTTTTATCCATTCACGTTTCGAATAATGCAACACACGTGCTTTCCTTGCATTTATTTCTTTCGATTCGATGATTCAAAACTATTCAACTTATTCTTATAACACGAGTTAGTATAAAAAGAAAATTACAAATTTATAAAAAGAAATTTTGTAAACAAATTACAAAGAACAAGTAGGATAAATCATTTCAATTCATTTATAATACAATTTTGTAGAATTGAGGCGTTTCCTTTTGGAAAGTACGAAGACCTTTAAGTATTGGATCGATGGATCTGCCGCCTATAACCGGTCTATAACTCTACTCACAATTCTAATAATTATAGTCAACTCATTCGTATTTGCTTGAATATTTCATCGATTTTTATATAACAGTTTGTTTTCAGAGTCTTACGAAGGCGTGGCATTTTTATTCATAGAAATACACCCCAAAAATTTTCTATTTCTTTCATTTCGCAATCGACGATCCCAATGCACACGCGAAAAAAATAATATTTTTTATATTCATTCAAATATATATTTATTATTATATTTTTAATATGTATTAATATTAAATATATTAATGTATTAAAAATATAATATTATTTTCAAAAAAATAATATTTTTTATATATTCATTCAAATATATATTTATTATTATATTTTTAATATATATTAATATTAAATATATTAATGTATTAAAAATATAATATTATTTTTAAATATATTAATGTATTAAAAATATAATATAATATTATTTTCTTTTTATTTATTAATATTAATATATTTTTATTATAATATATTATTAATAACATTTTCGAATAATTTATTTATTTCTTTTTCTTTTCCTACATTCGAAAAAAAAAGATAAGAGGAAGTTGTTAGGAGACCGAACAACGTGCCAGTTTTTTCTCTCATTTTTTTCTTTTTTTTTTTTTAAACGTAATTTGGATTAATTTTGGAATGACAATGATTGATATGTATGTAAAGAATAAGCAAGATCTTGTCTTCATATGTGTATTTTTCGCCGATAAAAGCGGAGACGCGAAAATCGACCAAGTCGGTCGTCATGGTGATGCCTCTTCCTCCCCCCCCACTCCAAAGCAAACGCTAAGCTTCGACCAATCAGCTATTCGATGTCAGAGTAAATACAAAAATGTTTTCCTCTATTCTCAGAAATTCTCAGTATCAGAATTCTCAGAGGAGAGAAAAAGAAACGAAAAAAAGAAAAATTAATAATAATTAATAACATTTTATTTATTAAGAAAAATTCTGGACTGGAAAATGTTAAGATTTACATGGTGAAACCCAAATATGCCCCATATACACGATACCCCATGGTGTATTAGAATATTTGAAATTGGAATGAATATAAGAACAATAATGATTGATTTTGTATTTGTATTATTTTTTTCAGCTTATCAATAATCTTCGTGTTCATTTAATAAAATGTTTTTCTTTTGTTTTTTTACAGTAATTGCTAAAAGGATGTAATCAAATTAAATTCGTATTACATAATTTCGTATTAAAAATGATGCATGCGTTGTAAAATACATTGTAACTAATTTAGTAGACGCTAATGGTCATATATTTATGTTTTGTAATTTAATCATTTTAATTTATTCTTTGACTTTAATTATTATTCGCTCACATAATACCGTAAAGTGTCGCACGCACTTTCCTACGCACATACATGCTTGCACGTAGTTTTGTCTATGCACTACCTCGAGGGTGAGTAAACACTATTATTAATTCTATTATTAATAATATTTATAATTTTTATCATTTTAAATGTTTTTCAATTAATCGCATAATATATTGTAAATAAAATTGTAACACGTATGTAACACACACACACAAATAACAAAAGTAACTAACATAAGAAAACATGATCGAATACGTAAAGAATTTTTTTTAATTATTTCTAACGTTGATTGCAAAATAATTGTCGAACAGATGCATCGTTAAGAAAACAAAAAAATAAAGCGGGAAGAAAAACTTGTAAATAATTTCACGACTTCTTCTTCTTCTTCTATTTGTTTTTTTTTTTATTATTATTATTGCAACGAATTAAAAAATGAACGAACGTCGTATGCAATGCAACTGTTACGCGATGATTAATAAGAAGAAGACATAATTGAAAGATAGTTCGTCTGTTGACAGTGTACGTACGAGTGTAGACTACGAGAAAAACACTGACCCTATTGTCAAGCAGTTGCATTGATAATTGCACATGCAATATAAACGAGAATAAACATATTTTATCTCGTTAATCCTTTCACTTGATTTCATTTATCACGAAACATCTTTACTCTCTCTCTGTTTTATTTTGTCCTAATTTTACATATTGTATTTAAAAAACCATAACATTATTAAATACTTGATTTTTAAATAAAAATGAAATAATAATAATAAATCGAATATATTTGTTTCTAGGAAAATAGAAATCAAGGAAGAAGCGTGCATGCTGAAACAATCGACGTTCGAAATAAACGAGGAGGAAGGATTGAAGGTCCTTATGGTAGGAGAAAGGCGTGCCAGATCTATTCCGGGCGAGATCCAAGGGCTGAAGGGCTGGCCCCGTCGTTGGATCCACTCGGGCAATAGTTATATTTAAAAGCCAAATAACAAATGGCAGATCGGATGAACGTTAAACACACAGGGGATGATTCTGATAATGATATTAACAGATTACCGATGATATCATTGGCTAATTCGGATAATATTAACGTCCCTACTGATATTGTCGTTAACAATAATAACAACAATAATAATAACAACAATAATGTTAACGATAATAACGATCGAAGTACAGTAATGGCGTATTTGGAAAAGGATTTGATCAACAATCGATTACCAACAATCGATTCGAAAAATGTCGACCCTAGGAGTAATCATCGATCCAGAAGGGCACCCATTGTTGGTTGGCATAACGGAAGTCCTACGGTATTCCCAAGTTCCCCATGCAGAACACCCGAACTTGATTTGTACAACAGAATTGATTTCGATGGTCCAATCAGCGAGATATCATCGTCCAAAAGTTCTGGCATTTGTCAGGATTCCGGTAACACGGAGGATTTGAGTAGTCTGGCTGACGAAAGATTACTCGAGTCGACACCAGCACGCACGATCGACAGAAGTATCGAATCGTTGTCACCCGACAAGGATACACTTTTGACCATGTCACCTGATCACTTTGGTAGAAATCGTATATTGAGTTTGGGCGACGAATTAGGAGACAAGTTTGATTTTCTAAGTCCCGACACTGATGGTACGGAAGACAATAGAATGTTTTCCCCGACATTGACCGAACGTATTTCGATGATAGAGCCGAGAAATAGTCCGATTAAGATTAATCCGAGAAAGGACGATACGATATTACCGATCATCATAGCAAATCCTGGATACCAAGGTGACGTCAAAGATATCAGCGATTTCGACAGTGCCGTTGATTTGGAAAATGATTTGGATTCGACCATCGAGGATAAAGAAATGAATAAGAAACCACGTATACCGGATGGGGGTTGGGGTTGGGTTGTCGTTTTAGCATCCCTCGTCATTTCAATGATCGCCGATGGAGTCTCGTTCAGTTTCGGTTTGCTTTACATCGAATTTCTCAAAGAGTTTGGTGCTAGCAAAGCGAAAACCGCTTGGATCGGTTCGCTGTTCATGGCAGTACCGCTATTATCCGGTCCTGTAATGTCAGCTTTGGTCGATCGTTACGGTTGTAGGAAGATGACCATTGCGGGAGGTCTCATTTCTGGGATAGGTTTTGTTCTGAGTTGTTTCAGCAACACCATCGAGGTAATGTATTTGACTTTTGGCGTGATTGCGGGTTTGGGTTTAGGTTTGTGCTACGTCACTGCGGTTGTGAGCATAGCTTATTGGTTTGACAAGAAACGAACGTTAGCTGTAGGTCTCGGTGCATGCGGTACCGGTATTGGTACATTCGTTTACGCACCTATGACAACATTCTTCATCGAGGAATACGGCTGGCGTGGTACTTGTCTGATGTTAGCCGGCACGTTCTTCAATATGATCGTATGCGGTGCTGTTATGCGAGACCCGGAATGGTGGATTTTGGAACAAAAGAAACAACAACAATTGTCCTCGCCGAAAAAATCCAACACGATCAAATCGGAACTGGACGGTGGTTCGTCGCGTGCATTCTCCGATGAGTTTCCAGGTGTCGAGGAACTCAGACAAATGCTGAAAACTGGCAAAACGGAATATTTGCTTCAAAGTCTTGGTACCAGCACTGCGACACCCAATCGTGCTGCCACGCGTGGTTCCACTTTCCGAAGTGTCGTCAATTTACCAACTTTCGTCAAGGAATGCGAAAAGGTAGGATGTAAATTAATGATCGATAAGATAATAATAATAAGTAAGAGTAAGAGACTTTTTCTCAATTGTTTAACTTTAATGAGGATAAACGATAAAAAGAAATATCTGTCTACGAGGATTTCAGGTGCCATTGGAAGTTTTAGAGTCATTATCCGCCAATTCGAGACTCTACAACGTTATATTAGAAAATTATCCGAATCTTTTGAAGTGTCGTAGTCTGTCGGATAAATTAACGGACGATTCGTCAGTGATAGATGATTACAAGAAGACCGGTGTTACCATGACTATGAGGTTAATCGAATTTGGTTTTTTTTTTTTTTATGATACATAAATACATTCTGCATAAAACAATTGTCATTGATTCGATGCAATATTTCAATCTTCAATATTTCATTAGAGTCAAGATGGCCGATGAGAAAACGAATCCTCATCAAATTCAAGATACGAACGAGAAGATTAATGGGGAGAAAAAAATTTTGCAAGAAATCGACGAAGCCAGTCATTTCATTAAAAAAGACGTTGCTATACCGGTAAGTATTATTTACACAAAAAATATATATAATAATGTTAATAAATGATACGTTAAACGTGTTGAATGAATTTTGAAGATGACCGATACCGAAAAGGTAAAATCAAGACACCATATACCCGGTTTGACTGACGGTGTAGTCAGAACTGATTCGTTGCCATGGTTGAGAAGACAATTTAGCACAAATACGCATTACTTCAAAGACATAAGGGTACATAGAAATTCTGTCATGTATCGTGGGGCAGCATTGAATCTACAAAAGTATAGATTGAGAGCAAGCAGTTGTCCAAATATTTACAGAAACAGTATGACCACGTTGGCTAAGGAAAGCGAAGAGGTAAGAAGCTGTCATTCGTAAACAGGAATTTCAAATCATACGACATTATTAAAGTTTTGATATCGATCGTTAGAAATGGTACAGCGAGTTGGTTAATTTGCTGAAAGGTATGATGGACTTTTCGATGTTTTTGGAGTTTCATTTTTTGTTGATGTCTTTATCGACGATATTATTGTTCACTTGGTTCATCGTGCCTTACTTCTACCTCGCGGAACATTTAACGAGGAACGGTTATTCCGAGTCAGATGGTGCTAATCTACTTAGCATTATTGGTATAACTAATACAATTGGTATGGTAAGTTGACAAGTTCAAAACAAAGGAATCATAATCAATTATCATCATTAGAAAATTGTTATAATATACTTGATAATTTGACAGATCGGTCTTGGATGGGCAGGTGATCAGCCCTGGATGAACGTCAGCAAAACTTACGCCTGTTGTTTGGCTATCTGTGGTGTATCGACTATGCTGATGTCCACGTTCACTTTACATTACATACCATTGATCATAACCTCGGCATCATTTGGATTATTCTTCGCCAGTAGTTTTAGTTTCACCCCAGTTATATTGGTAGAACTGATACCATTGGAAAGATTTACAACAGCTTACGGTCTTACTTTACTCTGCCAAGGTATTGGAAACCTTTTAGGACCACCGCTGGCCGGTTGGTTATTCGACATAACGAATTCTTGGGAAATGTCATTCATGATGGCTGGTTTGTGGATCATTGTTGCTGGATTTTTAATCGGTATCATACCTTTCACCAAAAATCGTAAGATTTGGGGTAGCGGTCTGATCGAAATGGAACGGTTAACTTTGACCCAGAATCAAGCGTAGTTCAATTATGTTTTTTTCTTTTTAAACATAGATTCAATTAGAAGCGTGATCTAGGCATGCATTTATCTTTTTTTCTTTTTCTTGTTCCCCTTCGATCTTTTAGAAAAAAAAATACAAAGTAAGATTTAAATAATCGCGAATTAAACTAATCGTATTCATTTTTGAGACAAGTATTTTTCTCAATTGTTAAATGTGGTGTATACTTATTATTATTTCACGTTGATATTATCGAAACTTAGGTCAATTTTATTGGATCTATTTAAATCTTGCTATATATCTTTTTACAAATACACCTATCGTGCCAGGACAAGCAGTTGTCCCTGTTTCTAGTCTTATTAGAAATAATATTGATAATAATAACGAGCGTCTCGAACTATTATTTAATTGTTAATTATTTTCTAATAGAAATTAATTTAATTGTTAATTTTATTTAACATTAACTCCGGATATGATGTGTTCGTTTATTGATTTTCTATAATTATCTATCTATAATTATGTTAATGTCGAGTTTTAAGCGCCTGAACGTTGACGTCAATTCATACTTGGTCGATAATTGCAGTTACCAATGCCATCGATAAAAACACTCTGTTGGTAGGAAATATTTTATTTTATTTTTTTTTTTAGATTCCTCGTGATATGCAAATCGATCTCGTTTAATGTACAAACTGTTGCCTATTGTAAAGGGGTTGAAAAACCTTTTTCTTTTTTTTTACCGATAAATGACACTCGCAAGCAGGGTTTATCGACCGAGTAAAAATAGAAAGTGTTGCATACCTACAGGCAACTTGATATTAACGTAAATCGTTGTAAACCTTATATAAATAATTGTGTTTGGTTTTTTTTAAACTTCGATTTTCATAATGGAAATATTTGGCTATGCCGAAAAGGAAAAATTACCCATGGTCGTGCCTAATATATTAAGAGATGTGCCTTCGATGTACTTAGGAGCAGAATTTTTTGCAGGGCTTCCAAACATCGAAGCTATCGATGAATAGCAAGCGCGAGCAAATTTCATAATCTAATTATAAGTATATTGTAAACTCGTGTGGTTCCCAATGTAAAGTACACGATCTATAAAAAGAACAAATTGTATTTTAAAAAGTTACATTTTTAGAATGATATTTGTTCAGTAAATTTTCGTAATATTATTTCTTCTTTTCATAAATTCCATGATTCGTGAAAGTTTGCTCAGACTAAGGCCAACACTACTACTTCTTTACCCGAACAAATAATTTCACGATTCTATCTTCTCTTTCGTTATCATAAATTTATAAGACATAGTATAGTGGTGGTAAATTGTTTCTTGGAATTGATTTATCGATCTTCGCGTGTTCAAAAATACAATTTCAAACTTTGAATAATAAAAATGATATCTTACAGAGAAGAATGCATTAGAATTTGAGATCGTTGCCAATAAGATTGGGAATCACTGTTATAAATCTATGTACAATGAATTATACATAATGCTTATGAGTTCAAGAAATAATTCTGCATGCGTTTTCTCTTTAACTGTCTATTGAAAATGTTTCTTTTTACGAACAACGATTTTTCAGAAGGGCGAATATTAAAATCAAAACTATTACTTCGATATAATTCACAAAATAGCAATTCAACGGTTGCAATATGTGATTAGTTTTACGAATAAAGAATTATTTTGTTCTCGATTTAATTGGAGAAAATACATGAGAGAAAATTATTTCACAAAATACGAAAAAACGAAGATCTTTTTATATAATCCTACCTGTTTCACTTTAACGATAAATTATTTGTCAAAAAATTCAACAGATATTTTTAATCTTATAGCAAATTATATCTTATCTTTCGCGGAGACTAAATAAATTTATTGGCCGAATAATACGCATTCGTTCTTTGCGAAGTAATAAACGTTTACGATATTTTTATCTAAATTCTTAAATAAACACCAAGCAATCTTTACGAAGTCACGAATATTGTAAAAAGAAATGGAACAACAAGTGTACAAAAAAAGAAAAGAAGAAACAATAAATCTTTCAGTCTAATTCGATATTTAACAAATAATTAAATCTAATAAAAAGAACGTTCATTATTTTCTATTAATCTTTTTCTTACAATTAAAAGAGATTAATATTAATTAATATAAAAATTATTTTAATCAATTCTAAGTAAATCTATTCTCTCTTTTTACAATTTATTTTCTATATCAATATAAATAATATGAAGAATTCATTCCGACTTATTAAAAATAATCTAAAATATATATATCAATTATATAAAAATCTAATTTATCTATATAAAAGTCATACGTTAGATTTACGATACGATGAAATAATATTCTTCGCAAAAAGAATAAATTTACCTTAGATGTTTGACTGGCACGTATTTCAAAGCAACGTAAGAATCACGCGGTACACGTAATAAGTATGAAAATCGATAATGTTAGTCGAGATTTGGGTCAGCTTCTTAAGATAAGATTTTACAATGACGTCAAGTCTTAAAACTAGACTTACGAATCCATCTTAAATTCGATCAATTTCATTCCACTATTTTTTAAGTCATTTAGTTTGGAATATAATAAGAAAACAATCAAAATCATTTATCCTTCCAGATATTCCAACAAAATGAACACGACGATCGGTTCTAATGATTCGTTTGATTATTTTGTTTAGTACTAAATGTTAATTAATAATATCAATATCCAGGTGACGTGGTTGGACTAGCTGAGTGTGGACTCGGACTACGACTTTGATGTTCCAAAACTGGAGTTTTAGGAACTCCAACTACAGTAGAAAGACTTCTCAAACTTTTCGGAAATGTCCTGGTGATGATCGAGTGTTGTGGACTAATCATAGCATCACCCATGACACCCAAACGCACACCATTCCCGTATCTATGCAATGTTATCGACATATCTAAAAAGGAAGAAAAACAAATTCATTAGATTACACATTTTAATGTCGAGTTTAAAATGATTGAAAATAAATTCACAGCAATTTCCTTGTGGTGGTCTCCAATAGACAGCAGAATCGACACCTTCTACAGGTAAATTACCATCGATGTGAGTCAACGACAACGTGTATCTTTTCGATAATTGATTGAGTATCAATTTGAGGAATATCGATGGAAAGAACGTAGATATCAAACCACGCGATGCTTCGGCCGCTGTTATAGCATAAATTGCACTTTGCTTAGCTCTGGCTTCTTGTACGTTTTTTTGTATTACCTTGAAATTAAATTGGTCAATAGTTAGAAACGAGTATCAAAAAATGAACGAAAAATTTGTAGATTTTATGGATAGAAATATTACCTGAAGAATTTCAAGTAAATCATCCTCGAAAAGTGGAGTTCTAGTTGGTAAAGCCAAACACAGGATACCACGGGCTTCGTGATTACGCAAAAAAATGGCTCTCTGATTGACGAATTTTGCTGTAGTTAAAACATCGTCAGGAATATTCATACCGCAATGCATAAAATATTTCTTCAAGGAATCGACGATAGCTGTCAAAAGGATTTCGGTATTCGTAGCTCCCGTAACGCTTGAAATTTTTCTCAATAGATCCAAACTGACCTCGTCGGACCAAGCGACAACTTTTCTACCACATTGGGATATAGTTTGCAATCCATTGGCATGAGGATGTTTTAAAAAAAGTTCTTCTAGTATCAACTTAGGTGCACCTATTGCTATCCAAGTAATGGAGAATACTTCTATGGTTGCTTGAATTATCAAAGGCAAGTAACACCATATCATACAAGTCAGAGTTTCTGGATAGAAATGTTTCTGTTTCGATTGCAGAGCTTGAAATTCTCGAATCATCAATAATGGTACCTTCAATGTTAGCGTTATTAATAAGTACCACGACCATGCTATTATCGAATTGATGGTGTTCATTGGATTAAGGGCTCTGACAAAGCCAAAAAATATTACGGACACTCCGAAGTTTCTTTTGTTGACTTCTCGTTGAATTATAAAAAACACGTCAAATAATTTCAGTCCTTCGGATTTTCTGTACTGTCTGTAAAGTAAAGAAAAAAATGTCCTGATAATTCTGACGAATAATATAAACGCCCCAGATCTCGTCTCAGATTAATTAATATTTATTTTTTAACTACCTTGTCAATTCTTTAAAAGTTACAACCAACACGATCACTCCGATTTTGACGCATTGAAATACGCCAATCTGTTTCTTCATTATCTCTGGTCGTTCTACCGGATCATTGTTGCAAAGAAATTCGTTCCAATAATTGCTGAAATTTTCTGTCAACTTTTGATGAAGTTTAGGCAAAGCCGATGGTTCCACGTAAAGATCAGTGAACGGTGAATCGGTTTCCTGGCAAGCCCAATTGTCGGATGAACATTTTAATGGTAGAAAATCGGCAGGTGAAAGGTGTTCCAAACGAAGTAACAAATGATGTACTCGTACCAAACATATTTGATACTCCTCGTCGCTGAACAAACAATTGATAACGTGTACTTGCCACGGTGATCTGTCAATTGGCAGAAATTTTGATGTAACGTCGCTCACGTATTCCTGCAAAAAAAAAATAAAATATATTCTTCATTTAGAAGAAAATACGGAACTTGTGTTAAAAGAATTGTCATTTCTCGAAATGTTTTATCGATTAAATTTGTTTTAAATGACGAGTCAAAAATAATAATAAGAAGCGCGAGAACGTTGTGTTAATAGAAAAAGAAAAAAAAAACAAACGTTATTGTTAGGTTTTTATAATTTTCTACCAGCTCGTCGCAATAGATTCGATTAATACATAAAACGTAAGATATCTTTGAACTCGTTGATAATCGTTTTACTGTTTTCGTTAAAATAACGAGCGATAAGCTCGACTGCTTTAACCGAACCACCACTTTTTGCCGTGATAACAAAGGTCAAGAATATATTTCTATGCAATATTAATGTTGTTTCAAACGTATAAATGTGTTGGTAAATTAAAAAATTTAGAATTACAATAAAAAAAAAAAAAAAACAAATGAGAAAACTTTAAAGAAAAGTTTGACCATATAGAATTATTTTCCATATTAAATTGAAAACATATTAACCTACCAACGTAAATGCAACGATTCGAATGATCTCGCTTAGGCTTCTTCCATTAAATAATTTCTTAGTTAAAAACCTGAATATTGGATTCGGTGATAGGTCTATTCCGAAAGGAACATGGCGAATTAATAAGATGATTGTCCAAGGAAAATTGTTCGTTATCCTTCCATACATAAACATTCCATTTCGTGGACAATGTTAATCTTAGAAGTTTCTTGTTAGACGTCAAATGTAACAAATGACTTCTCATACCTTCGGCAATCGATCGGCCTTTAACAAACAGCGTGTATATACCCTAAGAAAAAAATAAACACTAAAGAAACATATACTAAATACACTTAAATTTTCATTTTCTTACGAATTATACAATAATTTTCTCTTGTTAATAATAAAAATCGTTATGCAATACTCACATGATTTCTACCTTGATCCAATATACTTCGAATACTATTATCCTCAACGACAATGCAATTAGGATATTTCCATTTGACGAAATTGATCAAACACTTTTTCGACCATGTCGTAACTTAAACAAAAATACAAATAAAAAAGAATGATAATTATACGGTGATTCACTAATGCGATTAAATCGAAGTTTGAATTACCAAGATAAAGGAAGAAAAATATCGGTAATAAAATAATTCCGAATAATGTTATAAAAATAAGATTCGTTGGTATGGCAAAACTGAACAAATCCGTCAATTGGAACGACGATGACGATGACATGACAACCATAATGATATTAAACTATTATATTATTTTTGTTTTTAATTTTTGAGATACTTTTTTTCTTAGTACCGAAACTTAGCGAATTGTTTGAAATATAATATGGTAAACGATTATCGAAATGTGTTTTATACGATCGAAAGTGTTTTCGCTTAGTACCGATTCATATTACTGATAGATCAGACTACTTGACGTTCCTCTTTGATCGATGACCGCAGTTGACCTCACTCGTGAAAAAGAAGAAGATAGAAAATACTATAACTGTTACGTTTATAAGATATAATGATCATTTTTTTAAAGCTACTCGTTTCAATACTTCTCTTTTTCTTTTTCTTTTTCATAACAAGTATCTCGTGAATTCATTTCTTTAAATCTAACAAATCAAATTAATAAAATATATTGAAGATAGTTTTTATTTTAATATTTTATTCATTACTATTTATTCTAAGACAAATGATTAGTAACAATTGGTACACCTTTTAAGAAATAATAAAAAAGAAACATAATTAATGTTTTTTATAAACAAGAAATATTGATCTCAATCGTTTGTAAATTATTTCTATCTCTCATTATTATCAACTAATCATTCGAACTTCAGTTTAATTATAGTCATAATGAGAGATAATTCTTCTTTGGAATATTTTGAAAATATTTTTATCTAGATCGAACATAACAACGCGTACGAAACGATGTAGTCAAAAAAATCGTAAGTTTTTTTCAAGTAGAAACAAATTTTAGCGTAATCTTAGGTCTCGAAGCAATCTTAGGTGTAATCGAATTTTATTTACGTTAAATAAAAACAGATATATAACTGTTATCATCTACGCGTGCGAATACCAAGGATTCTTTTAATTATCGCATGTAATCTCTGAAAGTATTAAAATTAAAACAATAATTTAATATCCTAATCGATAAAACGCAGATCATCGTGTAAAGAGTGACGTCAAGATTTCAATAAAATAAAAGAAAGAACACATAATTATATGTTCTAATATCGATTGATACGTTGCTATGATTTTTGTAAAATCATATAAAGTATAAGACTCTATTAAACGTTTTTCTAATACCATAAAAATAATAAGACTATGGTAAAAATCTTTCTGAAACAATAAGAAAAATATAAGATCTCGTAATTTTGATTATAGATCTTACTTAATTTCAATGCATACACACCATTGATTATAACTGCATAAATCTGTAAATCAAATGAGATTTAATTAGATATCAAATTCTGTAATAAAATATTATCTAATTAAGCGATATTAATTGTTCAGATGGAAAGGGAAATCGTTACGTCTTACCTGTTACGCGTTCAAACAGAAATAAGATGTTATCATCTCTCCCCTCCTAGTAAGCATAGCTAGTAAGCATAGCTAGTCGTTCGAAGCGTTTTTCTACGTGTACGTGAATAAAGGACTTTCCTAGAATTCGTCGAGGAATATAAACATAGCAAACGTTCGACAACGTTTGACTTTGACCTTCTTCTTCTCATGTCTTTCTTTTTCTTCATATACATTCGATTGTATTGATCGTTACTACACATAAATAAAAAGTAAATACGTATGTTAGAAAATAAACTCTTACAAATAAAAAACATAGTATGATAATGTATTGGGTGTTACTTTTTTGTTGATGTGTATTGTTTTGTATTTTTAAAGATAGACTTTTACTTATTTGTATGTGTCTTTATATTGATTCTTTGATTGAAATTATTTTAGAAAATAATTATCAAATGTAATTTTGAATGTTTGATAAACTTAATAAAAATGTGTGTTCATATTAAAATAATACATCATATTATTCTTAAGAATTTAATAATACGTCGAGCATGAAAATGGTTTTTAAATCATTTCTGATAATGAAATAGATTATATTTTACTTGTGGGCTGTATTCTTTATGCGTTGCATAATATCTAGGCTGCATTGAGTGCATCCAAAGGTAGAGATAAGTTTATTAAGATGATTAGCATAACCTGAAAATATTGAAAAATATAATTAATATATAATACTGTGTTTATATATAATTATATATATTATAATTATTAAAATGTAA
This sequence comes from Polistes fuscatus, assembly GCF_010416935.1. Taxonomy (NCBI): domain Eukaryota; kingdom Metazoa; phylum Arthropoda; class Insecta; order Hymenoptera; family Vespidae; genus Polistes; species Polistes fuscatus. Next base: position 153,932 of record NW_025113100.1, read on the forward strand.
TATATAAAATAAAGAATAGAATGAATGCATCTTAAATAAAATAAATAAATATTTTCTTACTTGAAAATTGTAATTGTTCTACACAAGCTTGTCGTCTCACGTAACCACCACGTTAGTCAAACTCGAAATGATATTTTATATATTAAATAAATCACAAATCAATTCTAAGTTTTCTATTAATTGTACACGTCTTTTTTAAATATTTTAAAAATAATAAATAGAATAAAGCATCGCACAGAAGAACACAATCTCGTATAGGAAAGAATTTTCGTTGCAGTTAACCTTAAAGACTGGACATGACATGACATCTCTAAAATTATTTAAATTAAAATAGTAACTTGTTACCTAATCGATAATGCAGTTCATTAACGCGAGATATTTTTATTTATCGACAGAAATTACGCAAATTTATTCCTTCATAGATGGCATAAAATGTCCATTTTTTTTAAATATGTAAGAGCCTAACAATAAATTAACTTGATGTTAATTAAACATTAAAATATTATACACAATTTTCTAAACACATTTTTCTTACCGATTACTATAATCGATTGCAAAGGGTAATAATTACTGCTTAATTAATTAGTAATCTTTTGACTTTGGTGTCCTGCCATCTTGAAATACTGTCAGAACGCCATTGTTACGCTAGTGAATCGCCATTAATACGCAAGTCGAGCACCAATAAAAAGCTAGGGGAGTGTCGATGACACGCTAGTGGAATGCAATTCATACGCTTATTGGTGGACTATATATTGATATGTATTCTAATAGAATAATCAATATAAATACTTATATTTCGTATAGGAAAATTAAAAAGTACTGATATTAGATGTGCAACAAAGATTATAATTAATATAAAGACTTGAATTTCTTACGGGATATTTTTGTTTTATTTATGTCGAACCATATGAGCCTCTGGGAGCATAAAAATTCAAAGATATCCAAAATAAGGAACACCCTAATATTCACGGTAATAATGGGACCTAAAAAGAAATACATTGATTGTAAAAATGTACATTACGTTTATTAATTAATTAATATGACGATTCGTAATGTGCGTCACGATGCACCTTACGAAATATCAAGTGAATTACAAACAGGCGCTAAAGATATAACGTATCTCCTAAACGGGGGGCGCCATTACGAATTGGTTAATTGTTGGGGTGTGGAGGGTAGAAGGGAGGGGAAGAAGGGAGGGAGAATAAATGAATTGTAAAAAAAGGAGAGAAATACGGAATACCGTCGTCAATTGCAATAATAATACTACTACTACTACTACTTATAATAATAATTAATAGCTAATTCGAATTTGTTTATATATATATCTATCTATATGCATATGTATAAACAAAAAAGATTGAAAAAAATCATCGTCGATAACGGATTTAGATATATATATATATTTATTATCGTAAGCTTCTATTTTTAATTTGTTCTTTTATTTTCGCCTTTCGTTCGTTTTTAAAAAGCCAGCCCGATTATAAAACAAACGATGAAAGACGATAAGAGAATAATTAAAGGGGTAGTTAGTTAGTATGTTAGACGACGAGGGTGGAGGTGGTTGGGGGATGATGATGATTACGTACGAGAAGGAATGACGAATACGCGAACGTCGTATTATAATTCATTATTTTCGATACAGGCATAGTGCTACACGGTTTCCTTTTAAATGACAGTGACCGTTACGTATTTATGTTATTTCATGATATTATTATTAATATTATTATTTTATTATTATTATTATTATTATTATTATTATTATTATTTATATATATATCTTATGTTATAATTATATTCATATTTATATGCATGTATATATAAATATATATACACATATATATTTATACATACATTATTATATACTTTAACGTAAAAACTATATTATAAATATATATATCGTAGAGCTTAGTAACTTCTAACGCGGGGAAAAAAGGGGGTAAGGGTTGTGATAGTATTTACACAGCCTTGGACCGTTGTTTTTTTTTTGTTTGTTCGCATGGTCCAGATTTTCCTGTTAAATTTTTCATTTGTTTAAATCTTCGCACGCTCTATTGAATGATGATGATAATAATAGAATTATATCGATAGATAATATAATGATAATTATTGATGACGATGATAACGGTGGTGGAGGAATCTTAAAGGGCTTAGCAAAGGGGAGGAGTAACTTGTTTTATCATTTTTTTTTTTTATTTCTTTAACCACAACCCCACCCCACCCACCCCCTCAAAGAAACTCGATTATTTCAACTTGTTATGTATATGGATGACGTTCGTTAATAAGTTGATTAATTGTTGATAACATCGTAGAATATTTATGCATCTTTCAATGTAGTAATTACTATAACTAGTGTTATTAACATTTATACATAGTATAACCAAGTTTCTCTCGTATGCATTTATGCACACGTTCACACTCCCCCTCCTAGCCTTATATTTTCTTTTTATTATTATTTTTTTTCTTTTTTTATTAAGCATTAAATCGTACTACAAACGAGAGCTCGATTATGGTTGTTTTTGTTGTTGATCGTGTATCGAAATATAAAAAAGGAATATAAAAAGTACGAAACGAACGCGCATGATTGTAATGATAGAATTACGAACAATAAATCAATCGTTCTAATTAATTTTCATTAATTAATTGTTATATGTTCGTTTGTTAATATGCACCGAAAATAAATCACTTATATATAGATCTTAATCGTACTGATATTAATTAATAAAATTATTTAATGTTTAATTCTATGTAAAAATAGTGTAGATGAATTAAGGATGAAAAGTGGGGTGGTGAGGGTGGTGAGGGGTGGGAGGGAGAGTTTAATCTGCTATCAACTAAAGTACGGCACTTCGAAGAAGAGATAATAATCGATCGCTACATTATTATTATTATTATAATAATATTATACAAGAAACATTATACTTTTTCTTTTTTCACCTGGTGCAATTGCATTTCAACTGATCGCGAGCTCACATGGCACGAATAATATACACATGTATTTATGTATATATGCATGTATTCATGTATCCTAATTAAAAACGAGATTTAATAATAATAATAATAATAATAAGAATAATATTAATTCATTCGTTCATATAAATCTTTTTCCATGGTTCGTTAGTTTGTTTCCTTAAAAAGACGAAGAAGCTTAAATGAGAATAACGTTAAACAAAAGAATTATTAATAATAAAAAAAAAAAAAGAGAAACGGAATAGATTTTAAAGCATTTGCTTTTCTGTTCGTATTTACAAAGCCATTTACGCGTCTGTTTATTGATATTATTAATAATAATTAACATCATTGTTTTATAAGACACGTGTATGTAGTAATTATATTGCACTGCTTCAAGCTACTCTTCGTAATTGTTAATAATTATTTTTGCTTCTTCATCTTCGATAACGATAACTTTGACAGGTGTTCGATCATCAAACATTAATTCCAGATAATAATTAATAATTAATAATAATATTTAAAAATAAAAAATATAAAATATAAGGAGAGAAACAAATGTTTAATCTTAAGTATTTCGTTATTCAATTACTATACTCTGGTCGGGGGGTGTGGGGGTGGTTACGAATTTGTATTTTTCTATTCATCTATTTATGTGTGTTGGTAAATATATATTTAAATATATATATATATTTATTAAGAATCGCGAGATACGTGTGTTTCAGAGACAATTTAATTAATTAATTAATTAATTAATTAATAATAATAATAATATAATACGAAATATATTCTCGAGCACGATAACGCGTTTTTGTTAACATGTAATTATACATGTTGTAGAATATATATATATATATCTATAATATATTATATATACCCCTTCATTTTTAAAATAAGAATATAAAATTATAAAACTATCAACAAATATACATACATTATTATTATATTACCTTATAAGAGAAGATAATAGATTTAAAAGAGACAAATTTTTAAAATATTTTTCTTAGGGGATGATTCCTTCCCTCCTGTTATATGACAGAACAAATTCTGATAATATACCGGGTGTGTCAGTCAACTTTTTTTTCTTTTTTGTGTTTTTTAGGGAATCTTTTTTCGATAAGAAAGAAAATTACATACTATTCGATTCTTGTATTGTTGTTATATAATACTAATTAAAAGAAGAAAAAGAAAATGCACTAGGTTTTAGATTCGTTTCTAATCCATCCCTCTGTTATTCTGCAGATTGTCCAAAATGTATTGTAGGCCCATGTGTATTGGAGAAATATTTTTCTTACAAAAAAAATTCTTGTGCAAAACTAAAACGCGAAGTCCGAGATTTTGTATCGTTGCTATCTCAGTTTTTCTTTCGATGGTTTATATTAAAACAAAATAAAACAAAATAAAAAGAAATAAAAGAGAATAATATATATATTTATATGTATTATTTAGAAAACAAAACATAAAAAAATAAACATAAATAAATTAATAAACGCAACACGATATACAATATTCGATTTTTTTTCCAGTATTTTTGTACACTATTCGTTTTCGTTATCGAAATGAATATTTGAGAGAATATTTCTTGGATTCTATTAATTATACATTATGACAGCAACGAATTTTAAATGTTCAACCAAATTAGATATCGAATATATCTAATAAAAATATTATTTTTTAAAAATAGCTGCCAAATGTATTATCATCTCGTTATTATTCTAAAAATCACGCGTTGGTTTCGTTATTAGGTATGTTTTTTTCTTCTTTTTCTGTTGTTTAATTTTAAACAGCACGCAATAAACTATTATTACTTATTATCTTATAAGTTTTAAGATTCGTCAATAGAAAAAGAAATCAACTTCCACGAAAAAGGAAAGAAAGGCAAAATTGATTTTAAAAATTATATGATGTGTCTGCCTCGTATACACTTATTCATATTATCTAATACAAATCCGATTAATAGTTTTATAAGAATGATGATTTATATCATCGTTAAACTATTACAAATCTAAAAATATATATATGTATATATATATCATATATGTATCACACTTTCAATGCAAAACGATACCTCACAATAAAGTTCATTGCGTGCTGTGTGTGTATGTGTGTGTGTGTGTCTGTAGATTCTTTTCTAATATAATAGTTAGTTAATTTTATAAAGATTGACTTTATATATATATATATATATACCACATAAAAAATTGTTAATATTGTGCGCAATTCAGCTTAATACAATCCCCATCAGCGTCAGTTATCATCATCATCATTTTCATTTTTCTTCTCATTCTTCTTTTCATTTCGTATTTATATTTTCTAAAGAATGATTATTATATTTGTGAATAATTTTTCTTGCCGTATCTTTTTTTTTTCTTTTTCTTTAATATATCGTATCGTGATACCTAATCGTTTATTAATAATAGAATGATAGCGAGCTATTTATAGAAGAATGCAAAAATTCGTAATTTTTTTTTGTATGCATGTACGTATATGCGATTGAGAGAAGAATAATATCTTTTGTTACTTTTGTAGTTTTCAATGAATGAGAAAATATATAAATTAAAAATAATAATATAAGAAGAACTAATTGTAATTATAATAATATTAATATATAATAGTAATAATAATAATAATAATAATAATAATAATAATAATAATATTGAAAATAATTTAGAGAAAGTTAAGTTCTCTCGTTGAAACTTATTTTCTAAACGTTCGCTTGAATTCAGTCTATAAATATATATATTATATAGCGAAGTTACTATATTATCGCAGATATTAGTTGTACCAAGGTACAAGCGCTCACTATCCCTTCGAAAATCGTATATGGAAAGAAAAAAAAAGAAGAAAAAAAACAATATTTAATCATATTCGTTTATAATGTTGAATGATTGAACGATATTTTGTGAGAATAGAGATACCCGATTATTATAAAGAAGAACCAATCATCAAACTAACGGGAATATCATCATGGGTTTTTGTTTCGTTTGTGTGTGGCAGTCTAGAGTTGAAAAAATTTCGGAATATATCTTCCGTCCAGCGCATATTTTTTCTTTTATTCATATTATTTATATTTATATATAACGCTTGTCCCGTTAAAAATAAAAAATCTAAAATTGAGCGTACGATGATCACACACGCACACACGCAATACACACTGGGGGGAGTAGGGGGGGTTAGGGGTGTGATCATAATCGCGTCGTTACTATCATTGGTGGTCACGTGTCTTATAAGTTTAAAAAAATATTAACAATGGCAATATATAGATGTATTAAACTATGCGGACAAGCATTTGTTTTTTTTTCTTTTTTGTCAACTATGTCTTCTTCAACGTAAAATAATAATTCTATTATCCTGCTGATGATGATTAGCGTTCACATGTTATAGGCTACATAAATCGGGTCAAGTTGATCGGCAAGGAATCCATCGCGCAAATGCATCCGTTGTTTCTCACCTCTCGAATTGATTGGAACTACACCTGGATCAACTACTACTACTACACCTACTACCAAATGATGTTCTTCCAAAACAGCGCTAGTAACAAGTGCCACTAAATCGAGAGCTTCACTTTCACTTCCATCAAGCTCGACCACTACTACTAACAGATTAGTCCACGTAAACACGGCGCTGTGAAAACAAATATCAATCGTTTTATTTAATCATTTATTTATATTTAATTACGTGTTCGATAAAATATAATAAAATCAAATCAAATCAAATAAAAATGAAAACTTTGTATATACTGACCATTCGGCAATTTTCTTATGACACCTCATGACACTGTTTTCAATATCAATTGGATGATATCTCATGCCCCTAAGTAAAATGGCTTCGTCCAAAGCACCAACGACAAAAACAGCGTCATGTAATTCGGCATCACCGGGAACAAGATCGGCTTCCGATGCAGCAGAAGTATCACCGGGAACGTCACTAATAACAGACTGTTGAACGCTTTCAGTCCTTCTAAGGAAACCAAGATAGCCGGTCCTAGCGTAAACTTCATTTGTGTTTCCAGTTACGAGACGTGCATTGAAGTGATCGGCATAATCAGTCTCGTCCCCATAAATCGTAAAATAACCGCTTGCATTGTGCGCCGATTGTACCCAGATTTCTCCTAAATGCGAGTCGCCGCATTGACCTTTTGTTTCGGGATTTGCTATTATAACTTTGACACCGGGTAATAATTTTCCGGATTCCATTAAACAGAGTGAATGTGGGCTACCCCTTTCGACTAGGGATACACGGTCGTTACGTAATGCTCGTAGATCCACGTATACCGTTGATGGTTCCGGACTAGATGCACCCTTTTTTTGGATTTTTAAATTTTAATACAAATATTAATTAATGATTCTCTTTGATGAGATACTTGTAATTTTAAGATTATAGTATTTACCTGAAGACATATGGCAGTATTAACTCTACATCCAAACGACGTTGAGACAGCACGAGGACTTAATCCAAGAGCAGAGAACAATTTACTGAAGCTCGTAGTCAATGCTATTCGTGGTCGTTCTTCTGCAACTACTACGCAAGTCCTAACACATGCTAAACTAACGCCACGAGCTTTTAGAGCATGAACCGAGGAACCCAAGCCTTTAGTGCATAATTCCATAACACCGTAGGAGCAAAAAGTATCCCTTACTCTGGATTGACTAACAGCTGACAACCATAGAGCAGGATTTGCTTCAACCTTATAAAAATATAAGTTTTACATTGAATATATATATGAAAATAAAATGTTAAATATAAAGAGATGAGGGATGTGTTATACCTCGGATGGTGGTATTAAAATGGAATGATGTCCACTGTATATACTGCTTAAACACCATAGAGCAAATCCAAGACCGGAATAAGGATCTAAACAGAGAGCGATATGTCTTGAAGGATACAATTCGCATGCGAGTTTCATAGCACGGCATAAGGACGTTACTGCCGCGTGTGACATTTTAATTCCGGCCAACATGCCCGTAGTGGATACACTAAAATCCAAGTATGCCAACATTTCCGCAGTAGGTGCTCGATACATAACGGGAAGCTTTTTCTTTGGCATGTCATCCATATCAAGAATCGTCGGCCAAGTTTTAACTTCGATAACATTATTAGCTTCCTAATTAGAAAAAGAAAAAGAAAACAATTGAATTCCCATAATTTAAAGTGTGTCGTGTACGAATAACATTATCATGCTTTATTATCATTACCTTAGTCTTTAATAATTTCATGATATTTTGATTGGTCAATACGAGTACAGATTTACTGACATCAACGATCATGCGAACGGTTGGCAATGTTGTTTGCAAATTTTGAGGATGGGGGGGCCTGATCGTAACAGGTACAGCACCGACATAAAGACAACCATAAAAGGCGCATATCAAATCTGTCCCAGGTGGAAATATCAATGCTACGTGATCCCCTGTGTTTATTCTTCCACGATCCAATAAAAGATTCCCAATGCGTTCGGCTTTCTTGTGAAGTTGTAAACAGGACAATGAAGTAGCCACTGCTCCTTTTGCATTTAGGGATGTAAAGATTACGTGATCGGATGTGCTAACTGCACGCCAACGTAAAATCTCCGAGATGAATTGATACTATAAAATTATGATTAGATGAACAAAGATGAATTTAATAATAATAATCTTACAATTAGATGATAATAGATTAAAAAATTAATATGGAAACCTTCTTAGCATTATCACTGTCCTCGTCTAAAACACCCATGTCACGTCCTTGAGCAGATGCCAATCTATTTCCTTGAACGATGTTGCCAACCATTACGCTCGCCGGACCAACGTCTGCAACAGAATCCCCCGCTACACGCCCCCGCACCATTCCGTTAGTAAACCAACACAAACACTCAACCCGGTAAATGAGTAGCTCACACACTCTCCCCTGACTGAGGCCGGAAAATCAAAGCTAGGATCAAAGATTCGTTGCTGTTGAGCACCTAGAGTAACACGTTCTATTTTTCTGTGGTTGGAGAGCATTCCATTGAGGCAGCAGGAAACGTAGTTAAAACTGTTTGCTTATCAACCAATATAGTAAGTTAAAAATAGCGATGTGAAAATTAATATTACGTGTGATATAATATTAAAAACATGTGTAATGTTACTACTGTATAATGTAGTAGTAGTAGTAGTAGTAGTAATAATAATAATAGTAATAAGTATAATAAAATATATCGTGTCGTTTCATTCATCGAAGAAGCAAGCTATTTGTTACAAATCATAAAGTGATTAACGTTTATATATTTATTTCTTTTATGGTTTGAATTTTTCGCATCGCTATACGTGTTTGTACTATAGGTTCTGGACAATGCTACAGGATATTCGGAACTCAGCCAAAAGAAAGAAGGGCAACAAACTATAATAATACATGCAAAGCACAGATAATCAGGAATAAGTAAAAAAAAAAAAAGAAAAAAGTACATAATATGTACAGCAAATGAATGTTACGTTAGCAGAAAATCTGTGCCAGATAAAAAACGTTTGAAATTATTCATGAAAGCGCAGCAGCAGCCTTGTGGTGCCAATTAAAATAAAAAAAAAAAGGACTTGATCTGTGTGATCGCTTAAATATATATATATACGCATAGTATAATAAAAATAACAAAATAATTCTATCACTCATTCTCTCTCATTATTCACTCTTATAACACGTTACGCGAATGATTCAAAAAAACAATAGAATGTAATACTTTTTTTTCTTATAACGTAATACTTTAAACACCATCGCGTTTACGTTTAACAAATGTGTTCGTACACTTTATTCGCGTGTTTTTTTGAATCACTGCATGCGTCATTGTGATAAAGAAAAAGGAAAGAAACAAAAAAAAAAGAAAAAAGAAAAAGATTATGAGACATTGAAACTTGCCTATATAATACCTATGTTTTTTCATTAGTATATCCTCTACACTCTTTAGGTACAGCCGCTCGTGCGTTTGAACGCCTGCATTTGTTAAAGTATACAGCGTTTATTGCGTTATCCGATAAACCACTTACCCGAATGCACTTCACGCGGTTTTGGTAAGTTGGTAACACAAGTATGTGGGCAGAGCAGGACGTTAGCTGGATGTAGTGCACCTTCTAGAAAACGTCTTTTTGTTTCAGACAGGTGAATACCGCCAAGTGGTGTTTTTGGTAGATAATTAGGTGGTACTAATGCAAGACAATAAATTCCAACCGCGTGGATTGAATCAACTGCTTGCAAAACACGTGACATCCATTGGAAACTCTGAATAGTAATACAAATCAAGTCAAGACAAAGAGTGTCAATTCAAATCAAAATCAAATCAAACATCAAATGAAATTACAAATGATCAATACAAAATATTATTTTTACCTCTTCCTCGCTACAATCAGGCCGTTGTTCAGCAACGACGCATATCCTTTCGTCTCGCAAAACTCTAACACTGAATACAGCAATTCTACCACGATAAATAAATTTCATTGGTTCTACCGCTAATACGGTAGCTATTATATCGTCCGCATTATGTTTCCTTCCTGTCACCGTCATAAGACCATCGCGAGATCCGCAAACGAATACCAAACCACCAGGACCGAGAAATCCTAACAAACCCGATCGTGTATATTCCACGTCGCCTAATGGTGTACTATCCGCTTGTAACGGTGATACTTTGAAAGTATTATTAGTTAATCCTTGAAGTCCCCAATATTGACTACCAGTAGCAGCACTATGCACGCATATTTCACCAACCTCGTCGGTTTTACAAATATATGGCTTTCCTTCCATCTTAACTACCACTACGATACCTGTATAATAAAAAAAAGAAAAGAAAAGAAAAGAGAGAGAAAGAGAGAGAGAGAAAGAGAAAAAGGGAGTATTAAATATATAACATTAATAATATGATTAAAAATATATTAAAGATAACTTACTTCCTGGCATAACTTGACCACAATCTTGTAACGTAAGAGAAGTCAATGAATTTTCTTGATCTACCCTAACAACGCCATAACTTAATCCTGACATAGAAAGGACGCCACGTCCGGTAGCATTAACTCCTGCACGACCAGGTCTTCTGACAGATACCGTAAGAGCTTCGCTAGATGATGCACAAGGACATACGGCATCCGGTCTAAGACCCTTCGATTGAAACACGGAAAGAAATTGATCACAAGAAGATAGGGACCAAGGATTGGCACCGTCAGCGACTAGCAGCAACCTCAATGAGGATAATGATATATCCTTGTGATCTTTGGTTGCTAATAAACCCCAATGGAGATCTCGTGATTTAACTACTGCCACGCTGGCTCGATATTTCGTTATCATTTGCATCCAACTAGCTGGATTTACCTTCATCAAGGCATACGGTATAAATATAACGTGCATCCCATTTAATACGCTAGTCAGAGTGCTATGCCATAGACCAACTTCCCGTTTAAAATCTAACACACAAACGGCATTTTCTCCTTCGGTATAACCGCACGCTTGTGTTAGTGCACGACAATGAGCAAGCATAGCTGATCTCGTAACCGTAACACCCATCACCGATCCATCCTTCACTGTTGTATACTCGATGTACGCTGGCGTATCGTCGGTTAAACGGGGAGGTGGTAACCAATCTTTCGGAGTTTTACCTAAATGTTCTGTTACGAACCAATGCAATTTTGGCCAACCCTTGAATGCTACTACTTCACCAGCTGCTGTCTTTGGTAAACCTTTGAGACAAGCCTCGCTGGTTAGGGCAACCTGATACAATAATATCAAATCAATGAATAAATGATTGATTAATATTACATTATATTTAATTACACTTTATTTCATTTTATTTATACCTGAATTTCGCAACTACCGAGTAGAAAACCTATCTGTTGGGAACCTGCATCTCGACGTGTCAATGGTACTTCTATGGGTACAGGCACGATACCAGCTTGAAGACAACCATAAAATGCACACATGAAACTGATCGGATCGTTGTTAGGATATACCAATGCGATTCTATCTCCAGGCTTGAGACAACAATCCCCACCGCGACTTAGTGCCTTGTTTAATAATGTATATGCTATTTTATGGGAACGACTTAAAAGTTTTCCATATGTCAATGTGATACAGAGTTTCCCATTAGGATCTAATACGGTTGCAACAGGTGCTTTGTAACTTGCCGAGCCATACCTTGAACACAAAATTATATTTCATTATAATTATAGATCAATTATTTAATTAATTAAATGGTAACACTGATAACATTTAAACACACACATATATATACATACATACATATACTATTTAAAATAATCTCAATTCTTTATAAAACATATTCCATTGAACGGACGGATATGATTCATCTTCCTACTTTGATAATCATTGTAATAAGGAAATTATATTGAAATTGTATGTAGGAGAGATATTACTTTATATCAAACGTTTAATATATTAATAATTTGTACCTTTGTATAGCAGCTTCGAGTGATCTAGGTAACCCCGATGGCACCGATAATTGTTCACCGATCGCAGACGTCATTGAGCCACCTTCCGGTTTAGGTGCATTAGGATCTTTAGGATTAGCAGCTATTTCCAATTCTATGTCGTCGTCCTCGTAAAATTCTGGCAATGGTCGTCTCTTTGGCCGTTTTAACGTATTCAATAATTGTTGAATTTTAGCTGACACTTTCCAACGTCCCGTAGTTCCTGTATTATTCTGATCTTCTACTACGTGGTAACGATTGACACGATCGGCACCGGGCCGTCTCGTCGACTGCTGAGCTGTTGGCGTACTGCCCGTATGCGTTACGTCCGGTGGTTGTATATTACAGTAAGCATGAGGCGTATATTCGGCGATGTCAGTAATGTCAGCACCAGGTGGCCTCCTAGCTGGTGGTCTTGGTGGTGGTGGTGTGTCACGTGCTGATCCGGTACTGCTAGTGTCTGATAACCCAGTACCTAATTTTTAACATTTTTTTTCTTTTTTCTTCTCATAATCTTTAAGTTCTTAATAACTACATTCTTTTTTTTATTTTAATGATTATTCAAACCTAGATATATTGATATCAATTTAAATATATAATCAATTAAATTAAATACAATTGAATTATTGTATTGAGAAATATTTTCTATACTAATTATGTATGTATAAAGATATTGATATCAATTTAAATGACAATAGAATTTATGGGACTAGTCAATTTCATCATATTACTGTAAATATATGTAGATTTATAATTTTTAAATTTATCTATAATCTTATATTATAAAATAAATATATATCTTCCTTTATACTCGTCAACTTGACAGATAACATCCCATAGAAATATTTATAAACCTGATGTTAAAATTCAATTAACTTAACCCCTTGCAATAAAACAACGTGCTACACTAATCATGATACTGAAGACTATATATATATATCATAAAATATAATAATAATGAAATGTACAAAATGGTTTATGATTAAATCCTATCACAAAGGATTAAATTAATTCAATCTAAATTTGTATAAATAATTGTTTAAAAAAAGAAACAAATAAATATAATTATTATACCAGTTGGACCACCAGCACCAGGACTTTCTTCTGTTACGACACTATCCTCATCACTACTTGATTCCCCACTGTCACGACGTTCCCGTTCAGGACTCCTAGCCATGACTGAAGTTCTCTTTGATGGCATTGGCAAAGATGGTTTTGGTCGACCTTGCATAGCTGCCAAAGCTTGTTGCACTGCCTCCTGACGTACCTCTGAACATTTCAAATACGATTAACATAAAAGATAGCTCAATTTTGATTTCACTATTATAATTAAATATTCATTATTTCAACTAGTTGATAAGATAAGTAAACTCGTATACAAACATACACACACACACACATACACACTGTCAATTAAAATGTGTTTGAGATTTTGTAATTATTATTTTAAAAAATTGACTATACTAAACTAACATTTAAGCAGACTATTTGAAACACTTTTGCTAAAGCATTATATATATATATATTTTTTTTAATTTAAATATACCAAACATAGAGAATGAATTTTAAAAAAAATTCAGATTAACATAAAAACATACAATAATAATAATAATAATAAAACAAATATCAAACTCATTTACACAACGTTCACCCTCCTTTCTATAATTATTGAGATAAAATTCTCGCGACTAAATATCAAGCTAATAAATTCTAATATTAATTTAGCCAATGTAATAATATGAAATAATTTTATATCGTTTTATAAAATATATAAATTAAAAAAAAGAAAAAGAAAACAAAAACAAAGTAATTAAAATAAAATAAAAGAAGTAACGAGAGAAATAGGTATTAAGTAGTATATATATATATATATATATATGAAAATAGAAAGATAAAAAATAAAAATTAACATACGGGTATAGAAAATAATTGTATTTCCGGGTAAAACATGCCGAGTATTATATCGTTATTACATCATGCAACATCGGTGTACGTAGTTCGTTCGTTACGAAGTGCACTTATGCGTTTTACGTGCGCATACAAGCACGCAGCACGTAAACACGCACACAAGGAAGAAAATTCTGAATAAAAATTCATAAGGTAGGTTTGTTGTGTGTATAATACGGATTCATCGAGTATACGCGAGTACACGTGCACGCGTATTTCCATGCCGGACGTTTTCTTTTTCCATGGACGGATACCAGAGTTATCTTCTACGAGCCTACGTCCGTCCATTTCGTTTGCTAACGGTGCACCAGGTGCAGGATTACTTATATACGATATATACCATCACCTCGTGAAAACATACCAGAGACCTCCTTTTTCTTTTTCTTTTCTTTTTTTTCTCTTTCTCTCTTTTACCATTCTTTGATTATTTTCATTTATCATTATCTACAATATACCACGTTGATGAGATTACTTTGTAAATGTTTTTTTTATTTTTTTTATTTTTTATAATACTAAACACGTACCACGTATGATTTTTATTTCATTTCAAATGAAATTATTTTCTATTATATTCTATTCAATTTTGATTGTTTATTATTTTTGATTTTATTCAACGACGATTGGTAACGATAATTATTGTTCGATCAATGTAAGTTTGTTTTATCGAATATTTGTGCGATTGGAAAGAAAGAAATAAAGAAACACGTGTATCTAATTTTATATCTATGATCTGAAGAAAGAACAAAATAGATAATAATAGTTTTCGATAAGTGGTCGTCGTTCGATGAACCCCTAACGTCCGATATTGCAATCGTTAAATAATAAAAATATTATCTGCGTTACGATTTATTTTTCTAACTTATGTATCACACATTGTGCATCATTCGAATTTATCTTATCGACGTTTGTAGATTGTTAACGAAACTTGTCGAAATTAATCTTTTCACGATTTTAGTAGATTAATAAGAAAAATATTAGAAATGTTTATAGAAGTATTAATCAATCGATATTTAATTAAACATTTTTATTGTAATTATTCTTTTTACCTGGATGTATATTTATCTTATCGTTTCGTTTATTTATAAAAAAAAAAAAAAATTCAAAAACAGATTAAAGGCCAAACTTTAGAAGAGTTAATTTTGTTAGTTTAAGTATATTTTTGTGTATTAAAAAAAAAAAAAGAAATAAAAAAAGGAAGGTGTTGTCGTTGTCTGACTTATTGGAAAAATAATCAGAGCACACGGATTGATTTAATTTACTCACCGGAATGATAGCGGCTCTCATTGCGCGTAAGTCTGCGATTACCGCGTCTAGCAGCAGCCGAGTTTGAGTTCCCGGTGTTTCCTCCGGTTGAGCCGCCAGATCCCGGAGGACTGGCGATCCCACCAGGTACTAGCCGACCTCCTGCATGCAACACAACAACAACAACGGCACATAGACAAAAGAGAGAGGAATTTCTCTAAGGATTTTTTTTGTCCAATTGACCTAGTAATATGGTTTTTTCTTTTCTTATTTTTCTTTACTCTATTTGTAATGTAATCCTAAATTTATTTATTTATTTATTTATCTCTATATATAAACAAAGGTATCAATTTAAAAATCCATTCACCGTGTATTATTCGTGTACCCATTGAAAATGAAATCGAAAACAAAAGTATACATTTGCAATTTTTCATATAATAATAATAATAAGAAGAAGAAGAAGAAGAATGAATAATCAAATTGAAATTCTTTTTTTTCTCAAGGTACACCGAATAAACATTTAAATTGCGCCATCCACGACCGGTCGTTCCCACCTTCGGAAGCTGCGATAACGATTTCACTTTTATCGATTTTCCGTATGCACGACGACGACTACTACAGTGGCGTAGAGAAAGCTCGAAAAATAGAAGAGGAGGAGGTGGTGTGTGGTAGTAGTGGTGGTAGTAGTGTGTGCTAGACGAATTACAATATAGAAATAGAAAATTCGTTCTTCAATCTATCATATACAAATATATCTATATATAAATATAAACAAACTAATATTAAAAAAAAAATACATAAACAATTAAATAGACAAACGGATAGATAAGTGTATACAGGAAAAAAAAATCTAAAATAAAATTTAGATATCTTCTGACAATCGATATAAATTATTATAAATATTTTTCTATACGCGACGAAATACTTTAAATGTTAATACGAATATAAAAAGGTGGGAGTGGGGGTAGGGAAGAAATAGATAAAAATAGTATAATAATAGTATTTTTTTTTTTTGGAAGGGCAACATTGATCGCAGATTTCACGTAGCACACACGTTGGTTACGTAGCCAAGGAATGCCGAGGGGATGTGGCCTGTTGTACGATCTTGAGTCACCCGAAGGTGGAACAACCGGTCTCGGCTACCGCCTGACTAAGTCAAATTACAAAGGTATCTAAGGTGCAAAGGCATCATCACCCAGTCGAACCAGTACATTTACAATATAATTTACAAGCAAGCAAGCAATGATGATTTTTTTTTAGAAAAAAAAAAACAGAAAAAAAATAATAAAGGAAAATGATTTATATGTACGAATGATTATTACGTAGAGAATATATAGTATATATTCTAATTACGGTTTAAATGATAATTATCTTGATTAGAATTGATCAATAAGTAACGTTGATTCATTTTATTATTCAAATGTTTTTAGAAAATTAATAAGAAATTAAAAATATCTAAGTATAAAGTGTTAAATATCCGAACAAAATGAAAATATACGAAAATAAAATCAAACGTTAAGAAATATAAAAGATACGACATAATTAATTCAAATAAAAAGTAAAAAAAAAAAAGAAAAATATACCAACGTTACCTATTTTAAATATAAATTACTTTCAAAATTCCTACAGAGACTACTACCTTCTTTTTTTCGGCTCTCAATCCAATTATCATATTAAATATATTTACATATCCTACATCGTTGCGGCGTTTACATATGGTAAAAAATAACAATGAATATATATATACGTGAGAATAAAAAGAAGAAAAAGAAGAAGAAGAAGACATACATATGTCACTACGTAATCCTCGCTAATTGTTAATTGTTAAATGATGCCAAATATATATATAGACACATAAAAACTAATGACACATACGAGAAATGATCTAATCGTATTATAAACACGACACTATCTAAACGTAGATAATAATAAAATTATGTTCGAACGAACAGAGTGAGTGAGTGAGTGAGAGAGAAAGAGAGAAAGAGAGGGGGGGGGGAAAAAGAATGAGAGAAAGAGACGCAAGATCGTGCAAACAAATAAAAACTAAAAAAAAAGAAGAAAAAAATAGTTCGTAAAAAAGTACTATGGCGAAAGCACGAATCTGCTGCTCGGAGGGATCTATGCTTAATTAAGGCGAGGACAACGGCACTGCAATTACACGTTGAGTATCCCCACCAACCCTATACTTCTAACCACCCCCTACCCCAACCCTTGATTTCGTGCACACACGCGCAATCCTGACAACCATTCGCATAGTTTGACTGTGTTTACTTTCTTTCTCGTTTTCTCACGTTGGCATTTTTAGTTTCATCCCTTTTTTTTTCTTTTCCAATAATTTTCCTACCACCCCCACCCACCCTTCCAAAAAATAATAAAAAAAAAAAAGAATGAAGGAAATAATAAAGAAAAGAACACGTTCGAATTATGCGAATCATTTTACACGCGTGTCTCTTTTCGTGAAAATCCCGTGGAAAGGGGGTGAGGGAAGGGGTGAGGAAGTTAGGGGAATAGTCTCGCATAGTTTTGAACGTTTTTTTTCTTTTTTTTTGCGAGAAGTTAACGATAACTCGAAGTCTCGACGTTTTATCTGTCACGTTCTACTTTTTCTTTTCTTTTCTTGTTAGCTTTTTATATACGCGAGGATTGAATCACAGAGATTTTATATTGGAATCGCATACGCGAACAAAAAAGAAAAAATAAAAGAAGAAAATGATCGTCACGATAAAATACAGGTAGAGAGAGAGAGAAAGATATAATTTTATCGACTTATCGAATTAATGTTGCATGCGTGCCGGCGATAGTTCGCCTTGAAAATTGATATAAAAAAAAAAAAAATACAATAAGGATAACGAGTTGAGAAAGAAGGATAGAAATTACAAGGATAGAAAGCTAATCGAATTAAGTCTACAAAAAGAAATGACAGAATAAAACAACCACCACAGTAGACATGAATGTATCAAAAAGAAAAGAGGGTGGGGGTGGGTGTGTCAAAAACAAATAAAATTAAAAATGATAAATTAAAGATTAAAAAAAAAGAAAAACAGGATGAAATAAATAAGAAAGAAAGAAAAGAAGCATAGTAAGTATAATAAGATCATGAGATGCGTGTGACGCTAACCTGAATGATAGCGTTCTCGTTGTGCGTGACACGACGTTGCGTGCGTCGTGCACGGGCTGTGGTCGTCCTCCCCTCCCCGCCTCCGCCTCCTCCTCCTCCTTTTCCTCCACCAACACCACCACACCTCCTCCACCTCCGCTTCCATAATTTGTCCTTTCGAGTCCTCCACCAACACACCCAAACCCCCTCCGCCACCACCCTCCACCACCACCACCACCACCACCACTACCACCAATGTCGCCACCATTGCCAGATATGCCGCCATTTCCACCCTACGAAGTCATACGCGAAAATTCTACTAACAAATTCTACGCCATCATCGTCTAACTACCCCCTCCCCCTCCCGCCAAGTCCACATTTTATTTTTGCTATACTCGTGTGTAGTTTTTTTTTTTTACGCCCACGCGTTCCAATTCTCTCGAGAAGGTCAGACGTTTTTAATTATTGTAATTTTTCAAAGGGGTGGGGGGGGACACGGTATTTATTGGATCAATAATTTTTTAATTATTAGACAAACTTGAAATTATTTTGCGAATCGAGAGATAAAATATTTGATTATTTATATTATATTTTCCATACATTTTGTGTAAAAAGGTTTACTATTGATAATGTTGATCGAATAAATACAAGTATGTGTTTTTGAGTCAACTATACAATCATGATTATTAATTATTAAACAAACTTGGAATTATTTTGCGAATCGAGAGATAAAATATTTGATTATTTATAATAATATTATATTTTCCATACATTTTGTGTAAAAAGGTTTACTATTGATTGATTAATGATAATGTTGATCGAATAAATACAAGTATTGTTCTTTGTTCTTTTTTTTTGAGTCAACTATACAATCATGATTATTAATTATTAAAAACAATTGGAATTATTTTGCGAACCGAGAGATAAAATATTTGATTATTTATAATATTATATTTTCCATACATTTTGTGTAAAAAGGTTTACTATTGATAAGTTGATCGAATAAATACAAGTATTGTTTTTTGAGTCAACTATACAATCATGATTATTAATTATTAAACAAACACTATACAATCATGATTAATACGATTTTATCTAATCTTAATCCCTTAATTCCAAGTTGAAAATAAATTTCAAACATTCCTTTTTACGTTTCATATTTACAATACCTATATATATATGTAAGAGAGTTACTATTCACGTTAAACTATAATTGTTATTAGTATAACGGTACGGTCTAATAGCGTCGTCAAGTTTTATGAAACGAACGTCGAACGCGTCTGACATCTTTAACGAATTTAATGCTCGACAGGTATTATTATTAGTTTTTATTCAATGGATTTTTCTACTTTAAATGTTTTCTTAGATTCCGTTCTGAATCGATAAATAAAATAAACACGACGAAGTTATTGATCGATTTTTTCTGAGAAATAAGATGCCTATACGAGAAAAATGAAACGTAAAATAATTAGAAAAATAAATATTCCGCGCGAATTTCTATCGTAAAATTTATTTTTTCATCTTTTATATTAAGACTTTCAAACGAATTTTAATTGATAAAAGATAAATTATTACCGATATTATTCTAGAAAATGATTCTATTAAATTACTTTAATAAGACTGACAAAAAAGATACGAGAAATGATATTACATTATTATATTACAAAAATAATAATAATAAATTGTTGTTTATGACGTCTATTATTAGACGATAAACGTGAAAAAAAAAAAAAAAAAAAGGAAAGTAACTTGTTGACGGTCGACAATTTGTATGTTGTATATGTGCATGTGTGTGTGTGTGTGTGTCTATAAAAAACTATTCTTTATGATAGTGTTACATTATAGAAACAAAAGGGAAAATCAAATTTATTTTCGATAATAGAAAATCATTGTAACAAGTTCGATTCGCATTGAAACGACGACAACGGCAGATGCACCACGTCGCGTATTACGATTGGATAACGCGGAAGCGACACTTCCGCGTGCAGGTACAGTTAAATTCTGCACGGTGCAACCGATTGCACGCAAAGTGATGAGGTATAGTAAACTTCGTAGTTGAACTATCTCCACGACTAACTATGAATAAATAAATTGCGATATTATTTGTATTAAACAACGATATCGAGATACCTTGACACAAATTATATATAATTTTTCATTAAAATATATATAAGAAATAATAATAATAATAATTTATATAAATTATTATTAACCCTTTGAATGCTTTTAAATACTTACAGCTAATGTGTTTCGTATTAATAATTTAATTAATAATTTAATAATTTATTTATATAATTATAATAATTATTATTATTAACCATATGTGTAATGTTAAATATTATGTTTAATAATACAAATTTTTCTTTAATATAAAATATAACTTTGATAAAAAATACTTACAGCTAATGTGTTTCGTATAATAATTTAATTAATAATTTAATAATTTATATAATTTTATATAATTCGTATAAATAATTTATTTATATAATTATAATTATTATTATTAACCATATGTGTAATGTTAAATATTATGTTTAATAATTCAAATTTTTCTTTAATATAAAATATAACTTCGATAAAACAATAATCAATACGCGAAACAAACGTTAAGTTGTATGCATGCATATTGACAAACGCATATTATGCACTCGTAGTACTGAAAAGGGTTAACAAAGGAAAAAGTTTTTCCACGGATTAAAAAAGGAATAATTCCAAGGCTAACGATTGTACTAAGAAGTTAACAATTGTTTGTCGAATAATCGAGATAAACGAGAGATTCATCATCGTTCAATTGCATAATCCAATTGCGCGTGAGTTTTAAGGCGTTACGAAGATGCAACGATAATAGAAATTGTACGAAACGAATGCATTTGAAAGATCACGCTCCTTGGTGTTCTTAGTTCCTTTCTTTTTACCCCATACTTCTTTATTATTATTATTATTATTATTATTATTATTATCTTTATTTTTCATTGAATTTCGCTTTTGTTTCCTTTTTTTCTCATCATTAGAATTATACTAACGATGATTGCATCTACCATTGTGTGCACGCGCGTATCGCAAACCAACCAACCAACCAACCAACAAACCAACCAACCAACTAACAACCACCAACCAACTAAACCAACCAAACCCACCAACCAACTTGTTTAACATAAATGTACGCGCATGTAACGTGTAAATTCGTGAATAAATGTGTTTGTGTGTACGTGTGTGTGTGTATTTATTTGTGTCTCTTGAGAATCGGAACGCGATTAATATTGCTCGCGACGAAACTCGTTGCGTATGGATGGCGCAATCCAAGTATGATCATCGCATGATAGTTAGGTATACAACACGTTTGGAGGACAGGAAGGTAGAAACGATATTATGTGCTGCTACACTCCGACACGGAAAAGAAATTGAAAGCGTTACCACCGTAATT
This sequence comes from Polistes fuscatus, assembly GCF_010416935.1. NCBI lineage: Eukaryota > Metazoa > Arthropoda > Insecta > Hymenoptera > Vespidae > Polistes > Polistes fuscatus. Next base: position 176,007 of record NW_025113100.1, read on the forward strand.
AAATACAAAATGCAATCGAGGACGTTACGGAAGCATCCTCTCCTTATTTTTTAATTCTTTTTTTTTTTGGCAAAGTTACACGAGAAAACCAATTCTTTTTTTTTTTAATCAAAAAGAAATAAAAAAGATAAATAAATTAAAATATATATATATATATATTTAAATATTCAATCCTTTTATAATACGATATTTAAAAAAACAATAATAATTATCTTATGATTTATTTTGTTTGTTTTAATTAACGAATGAACCGTGTTATAGGAGGATTGAAAATGATATTAAAATTTATTAGCAAAATTCGAGATAGTCGAGTCAACATTCCAGTCCAGTATATTCGTGTCCACCATATTAATATTATTATTATTATTATTATTATTATTATTATTGCAATTAATTAACTATGATTAAAGCTTATATATGTATATGATTATTATGTGATAATGATGAATATTAAAACGAAGCGTAATGAAATAATATATAACAACTTACCGAGTTGTTTGGATGCATATTGTTGCAGCAGACGCGTCCGTTTCTTTTCATAGCCCTTTTGCGTTATGTCTCCTGTAAAATTAAAAAAAATGATAAAAAAGAAAAGAAAAGAAAAGAAAAGAAAAAAATAAAAAATAAAAAATAAAAACATTTAAACCTTATAATTAGGTGTATCTAATTATAATAAATAACACACGCACATCTCTATCGCCCCGATTTATAATTATTATTATATTTAATAATTAATCGGTCATAATTATATTGCAAAAAAAAAAAAAGATTAACTTTCTCTGATATTACGAATTTCTCACACGTGGGGTATGTCACGTCATTTTTCTTTCATTTCTATTCAGAAGAGTGTTTCAAGGACGTAGTCGGTTCAAACGCATAGCGTTTGCTTTAAGAGGCGAAAATTGCGGGTCTCGATTTGCGGGGCCCCATTAAAAGGGAGAGAACAGAAAAAAGTGAGACGAGAACTAGAGGTTGTTGCACATATATATATATATATATATATATGCATGTAGTATGTGCATACCTATATCGTGTTCGGTTAAACGAGGTCGTACCAACGACACTAGGCGTTGAATACAGGAAAAAGAAAAAAAAAAAAAAAGGTAAGGGAACAATAAAGACAGTGCCGACATATATGGGTACCTGCATTGAACGATCTAACTTAAAAGCTTTATCCTGAGAGTTAAAAAGGGACGCTCGAGGGAATAATTAAGTGAAATTTTAATGGGACCCCTTAGAGAGAGAGAGAGAGAGAGGGGGGGAGAGTTCAGCCTATTCTATCGACGAATATTTTTCACGTCTCTTTGAAAAATATTCAAACACAAATATGTGTATATAGATAGGTGGATAGATAAGTAGATAGAAAGATCCATACGTTAGATCGAAATTGGAGAACGTCAAGATTTAACATGGTCAACAGCAGACGTACAAAATGTGTCAGGAAAAGATAGAAGATATTTGAGTTTATTCTTACGGAGTAATATTTTATGTAAATAGACCAAACGATCCCATGTATATCTTTGACATTATTTTTGTTATAATATATACGTAATAAATAATATCTATTTAAAAATACAGAAATATATATTAAAGATGTATAAGTAGATAGTAATAAGTATATATTTTCCTTATTTTATATCTATCTATTTATCTAACCATTTATCTAGCTATTTATCTATATATTCACCTATATCGTTCTATCTTAGCAGCTAGCTCTATAGGGTGGTCTGATATTATAATTTATAAATTTCCATAGTAGTCTCTCGTAGATATATGCATTATACTTATCCACGTGGTGCAGTTAACATACTACTAGGATGCAAAACGGGTCTTCTTGGCATGGTTAAAGTCACGCCTGGTAACTCGAGAAAATACTTCGAATCGATCGGCTAACGGCCGAGACACGATTTTTTTTTTTCCAACTTTTCCCAACTGCATCAAAGTGAGATGAAAGAAACGAAACTAGGTCTCGTATCTTTCACACACAGACACTCTAATCAGAGATTAACGAATCTCTATTTATTCCGTGGATGCAAATCTTACCGACGATTAACGAGCTTTCAACGAACAACCATCTAAATTCTATTCTCCATTTATAGTAATTATTTAATTATAGTGAACACCTTAATCGGTGATCAAATAAACGTTATGGAAAAACCATCATTAACGTTCCTCAAATTTTCCACCATTTATTTGCAACAATTTGTCAAGGGAAACTTCTATTTCTCTTTTTTCACACGTATATATATATTTGGCATTGAATTATTTTCAAACGTTTAGTATAAACCGATAGTTTTCATAATAATCTATAACTAGTTACGTATCTATTACGTTGCAAAAGGAAAAACTTTGAATATTATAAATGTTGAATATGTTTCAAGACCGCGTTAAAATGAAACGTGTCACGTGTGTCGTATCTAATACAACAAGTTTATTTAACTATAGTAGATAAACTATCTATTATACGAAATAGAATTATTATTCGATTTAATTGAAAGGTTTTAGTAAAGATTATTCAAAATAAAAAAAAAAAAAAGGTTGTACTTCTTGTCGAACCAAACAAATATTCGTAATACCTAAAAAAAAAAAACTGTAGAAAAATGTAGATAAAAATATAAAAACATTTTCAAAGATAACAACGGCCCGCGCAAAGTTATTCCTCGAACAATTTTATCGGTTAGATTTCGATAATTTTGTTGCACGAAACACGTTTATAATACTTATCAAGAAAGTTAACAATATGTGTGTGTGTGTGTGTGTATGCGGTTTCTTACTGGGTCGTTTTCTCAAGGACGAACATTTGCGAACAAGAAAAACGGGCTGGCCAGATGCACGACGGAGTTGAGATTTTCTTCTTAAAGGTCGTCTTCTCGGTCCAGATTTTTGTCGTTTGAGATGTTGCTGACGTTGTTGAAAAAGATAATCGTCCTCGTCTATGTCTATGTCATCGTCATCATCATCATCATCATCATCGTCGTCGTCGTCGTCGTCAACGTCGTCTATGTCACGTCGAACAGATTCATTTTCACTGTCGGTAGAACTCAAATATCTGTAATACGAATTACTATCCTTTCTAGATCTTTCTTTGATAATAATACGAGTTCTCTTATCATTAGACGAAGAATTTTTAGCGAGATAATTAATAAATTGACTGCTAGTGAAATAATTGTCCGTATTTATCGTAGAAAATGATGATGGTTTCCAAATATTTGTTCTACCCAACAAACGACCACCAACATTATTACCATTACCACCAGCACCAGCACCAGCACGGTTTCTTAATTCTTCGGAAAATAATTTGTCCTCGTTGAAGTCGCTTATTTTTGGTGCCGGACAAACCGACGAGGAGGATGACGTAATCGAGAACGAACCTAACGAGGAGGAAACCAGAGAATTGAACGTCTCGTCTCTCCTCTCGTTAAAGTCACCGGATAGCAATAATTTTTGATCGTCGAATTGATCGTCCGATAAATTATTCGACGAATAATAATCGTTGAATTTTTCTAAAATCAATGCTTCCTCATCGTCAATATCATCTTCTTCTTCTTTCTCCTGTTCAGGAAAATAACGAATTTCTCGCCAGACGCGTCTTTGACGTCTCAAACGTCTCCTTTCGGGTGGCACGAACCAAACCGGACTGTTTTCTCTTACAACTGACCCCACCCCTCCCGCCCCTGTTACTCCCGGCACCCCTGTTGTTCCTGCCATTGCAACACCATCTTCATTATTTTGTTTGCTTCTTTGAGATGTCCTCTGAGACGTCGTCGTCGTCGTCGTCGTTGTTCGTTGCAACGACGTCCTCTTTCCACGTTTTCTCGAACTCGATCTCCTTTGGCAACTGGTCCTCTTGAAATAACCCTCCGTACTGACACTCGGCGATGGCTTTGACGATGTTTTTCTTCTGAAGAATCCATTCCTCGTACTTCTGAAGCGATTACACGTCAATTTTCATCTCATTCCCACGATTTTTCAATTCAAAATATTTCGCAAGTGTTAACGTTGAAATTAACAGCAGAAAAAAAAAATATAATAAACAGAATTATTATATCTCATATGTGCGAATATATATGTTTTCAAATGATTCATCGAATAATTTATTGTAATGATATTTTAATATTATTCTTACTTACGATTTGATTTGTTTTTAAACTGACCTAAATTTTTTTTTTTTACGAAAGCCTAACTCTCCAATTGGTACGTGTTTTACTATTATTAATCACGAATAAACGACTCATTTATGTTACACATAGAAACTTTCTAATTATAAATGAAAATTATATTAATATCTTTATCTCCAATTCTGTTTTTTCTTTTTTTTTTTCTATTCGTCAATTTCATCGGAAACACTTCGGTGTATAAATATATTAAATCTAGAAAAAAATATTCTAAGAATAATAACCCTGCCCTGAAGTCAGCCAGCTTGCTGAACCTAAGTGAGAAACCAAACGACGATGACGAGGAAGTGTTGTCCTTGACGATGGTTTTTTCCGGAGCGGAGACGGTTCTAGCAACTGTTGGTTGAGATGGTTTTCTTTCTTTCAATGCACTGTCCAAAGAATGATGGACGGAGGGTCCGGAAGAGGAAGGATACGGTACCGGTACTGCATCCCTCCAAACTCGTCCAAGACTGATACTGACACTGGGTGGTCCAGTTTCGAGAGGTACACAGGTATCTCGTGTTTGTCCATGATTATCTTGATGTAGATTTTTATCCGAATAAATCCAATCGTCGTTATCATTATTAGTAATAATAGTAGTAGTAGTAGTAGTGGTGGTGGTAGTGGTGGTAGTAGTAGTAGGACCAAAAGGTTTCAAAGATAAAATAGCTGAGTTTAAATCGTCGGTGAGATCGTTGGTACTCGAACGACGATCTTGAATGAATTGTTTGCTCGTAATCTTAGTTTTATTTATTACTTCTTTGACCACCACTTTATCCTGATGAAGTTTTTCACGAGACGACGAACCAACACCTTGCAACCATTCGTCGTAACTGATTGATTCACCGCGATTCAACGAAACGTTTTCTTGTTGCCTTCTAATTTCCTGCTGCTGCTGCTGTTGTTGTTGATCCTTGATCTTGATCCTATTCTGTGATTTATTTTCTTGAAGATCCGGCACGATTTTAGTAGTAGTAGTACTGGCAGGTGGTGGTGGTGGTGGTTGTGGTTGTGGTGTTGGTGAAACTACCACACACGGTTGAGCCGTTATCACAGGTTCCAAATTCTTTTGCAATTTGTTACGACGTTTGCCACGATCGAGATAACTTTTCCTAATCGATATCCTTTTAAACGATTCGCTACGTTTGAAGGAGGGCTCGTTACGATCCTTCTTACGGCTCACGAGCCTCCTAAGGTTTTCGAAGGAAAGTGGCCTCATGGGGGTTGGCACCTATTTTTATAACCAATGTCGAACACTTATTTTCTATCGTGTTTTATTATCGAATACACCGATCTTTCGTCAATTTTTCTAAGATTATCCGACAGGTATCCCTTTGGACCAAGAGACGTTACTTTGCCCCAAGCACAACGAGTCCTTCTTCTTCTTCTTCTTCTTCTTCCTTCTTCCTACTCGTCCTCGTCCACCTCCTCTTTCCTCCTCCTCCTCCCTCCTCCTCCTCCTCTTCTTCTTCTTCTTCTTCGTCCTTTTCTCCAATCTCTTCTTCCCCACCTCTTTCCCTCAGAAACCCTTCTCAACTCTCGTACACAGCGTTTCTGCTATCCTAAGGTGCAACGCCGAGGTCTTCCAGTCGCGAAACACCATGGCTTTCCTTTTTCAATGCTGTGTCTACTACCTCTCCTCCACCACCTTCTTCTTCCATCTCTCTCTCGATCATAATCATTCTTCGTTCTAACTTTTTCAAAATAATCATTGATGGAATACTTTGATTCAATCAAATATCTGATTTCTATTTGTCTTTTTTTATCTCTCTTTTCAACGATTATTATATAACTTTTTCTTTCACTGTTATTTATTATTTAACATAAAACACACTTTTGATAATTATTAATATAATTGTCGAGATATAATAGAAATATTATTTATAAGATCATCCTTTGGTTAATCTCCGATCGTTTGTCTCGAGGACGAATTTAATTCGAGCCACGCCGGCCAACCAACCAACCAACCAACCAACCAACCAACCAACTTATTTCCAAAGTGGACACCACCATCAACACATACACACGCACACACTAACGTGTACTGATATTTTCACGCGTAAAGTATATACACATATACATATACATATACACGAAGAGCGTGGGTTCCTTTAGTGCGCGCGCAATCACGTATAATACACAACACAGACACAAACACACACATATATACGAAAGAATGAGAAAGAAAATGATAAGTTTAACCGAGCAAGTTTTACAACATCGTAGCCACCGTCATCGTAATCGTTCACAAAATAAAAAAAATAAAAATAAAAAAACAATATATATATACGGAATAATAATTTAACTTTTAAAAAAAATTTCACTATAGAATAACTAACGTTCGAAGAAACGATACGCTCGCTCGAAGTCGCATCGAATCACTGGCATTTCGCGAGCTCTAACGCGATGCACCTCTCCTCTTACAGCGTATAACGAGAAGTAAGAAGCGCTCTCTCGAGTTAGAGAAAGAAAAAGAGAAAGAAAAAGAGAAAGAGAGAGAGAGAGAGAGAAAGAGAATTCTCTGTGGGAAGGCGGCCCCCGTGAATAAGTCACGATCCTACGAGAGAAAGAAAGAACGAGATATGGTGAAAGAGAAGGAAAGGGACACACTGACAGAGAGAGAGAGAGAGAGAAACATACTGAGTGAGTTTGTATATGTGTGTATGTGTGTATAAAAGAGTGAGAGAGAACATGGAAGAGGCAAGGAGTGTAGTACTGGTGCTGGTTGGTTGTACTTATGGTGGTGGTAGTATGCTTGTGTTGTATTTATGGTGGTGGTAGTATGGTTGTGTTGTATTTATGGTGGTAGTAGTGGTGGTGGTATGCGGTCCGTCCACTCTCGCCCGCCGACTACTCTCTTGCACCTCACAGCATCCCCACCCCCCTCCCCCCTTGCCCCCCACTCTTTCACTATACTACGGCCCGTTCCTTCTATTCGTACCCAGAGTGTGTGGGTCTTATTCTCTTTCTTTCTTTCTTACACTCCTAGTTTATAGAATTTCTTTATTTATTTATTTTTTTATCTATTTATTTATTTATTTATTTATTTATTTGTGATCTTTTTCTCTCCCCTACCTTCCCAATTTCTTCTTATTTCATTCTATCTCCACCCATAAAACTAACTTTTTCTTCCCCCCCCACTCCCCATCATCCCCTCTACGAGTTCAGTACGAAATCAGTTCGGAAAATAATTCAATTCTTTAACTTCGTAATGTTTTATCTTGTTGTTATTGTTGTTAATCGTTAAGTTTATTAAATAATTATGTTAGGGATAATACTGATCGATTAATATTATTAATACACGGTGTTTATATTATCTTCAGAAATTGTTTTAGTATATAGATTGAAAATAATGATTATATTATATATATATATGGTGTTCGATAAATAATGGGGAAAAAAAGGTTGCGATTATGAATCAAATACGAAGGACGAGGAGAAGATTTAACGACCCGACGAATGACTCTCTTCTCTTCTATTTCTCTTGAAGAAAATTTCAACGAAATTAGCCTTTAACGCACACATATATACATAGACACAAGTACAGACACAGACACAGACACAAACTAACAACTCTCGACACCAAGGTTTCCTTCCCTCTACCTTTTACTCTGGGTTCTCTTATACTACTATAGGCTTTGAACAGCTTTGAACACTTTTGCCGTCGTTATCGCTTCCTTATTCCACCAGGAACGCGATGTTACCTCTTCTTACGACTTCCGTTTAACTTCGAAAGACAGACTTCAACTTTTATAGAACCGTTAGTCTTGCTTTTACTGATTAAAAAAAAAAAGAAAAGAAACAATAAAGAGGAGGAAAGAAAAATTTGTTTGTTTTCTTTCGAATTTCATGCAAGAATAATTCGAGAGAAAAGGAATAAATAATTGAAATAATATTAATTATTCACCCTGTATATTAAATATTTGAAATATTATTATTAAGATAATTTTGAATGATTTTCTAAATAATTTGTCACCGGATGTGTGTGATCGGATTGTTATTATCGATTATAATATTTTAGGATTATATTTGTTTTATATTCGTGAGTATGGAAAGATTAATTTGTTGTAAATTTAAAATAAATGATCGTTATCATGATCATTGTTATTTTCGACGAATGAGAAGAGTGGTACCCCTGCCCACGTTCAATCGTCTTTTTCAAGAGAAGTCAGAACACTCAGAATGCGATTACTCGAAGTAGGCGGATACGTAATGGCCATCGAGGAAAGTTGAGTTTCGACAGAGTTCAGATTCCATGGAACAAAGCTCTCCAGAGACGCGGCCCCCATGGTCAAGCTCGCTTATGGCAATAGTTTCGATCCGTCGTCCGTGTCGTCACTGTGCTCAAACCTTTTCTTTCTTTTTCATTTTCTTTTTCTTTTTCTTTCTCATTTCTTTTTCCCTTACAGTTTATTTTACTTTTAAAAAGGGCGTTACACTTATCGATTCCCTTTAACTATATAGTAAGACATACTAAATTCTCTCGCACGAAGAAAAACTTGAAACTTTAAAGAAATATTATTTCTTTATCGAACGTAGTTTTTTATTCTTTTATGGGGGGGAAAAAATCGAAGAGAATTTAAAATGATTTTTTGAGATAAGAGAATTTAAATAATGTTTTAATATCTCATAGCTTTTAAATTTGTTTTGATGGAGGATAAATTATTAAAGTGTGCTATAATAAAATATTGAAACAATTCATTTCTTTTTATTTTTTATCTTTCTAACCTTTTCGTTGATTTATTAGAATACTATAACATCAATTTTTTGCAGTAATCATTTTTTAATAATTATATATTTGAACATATATATATATTGGTTTTTAAATATACTTCAAAACTTTTCCTATATTTGATTAATAAATCAAATAAATCCAATACGATAAGAGACATCCTATCTCAATGTTGCATAACACGTAAAAGGTATTTCCCCATTACCCAAAAGTTCCACCACTGTATCTCCAAAATGAAAAATATAAAACTGTTATCATATGGAGTAATACAACGATTGACTTTAAATCGAAGATAAGATTCTAATATTATCAAACAAAATTGGAAAAACATTCAAATCGAAAATATATTTTAGAAAATTCTAAACGACACGAGAATCAATTCATTAATTACGAAGAATAAAATCAAACAATTGTATATTTAAAAACGACCATGAATATATTCAACAGAATACTAATTTAAATCATTTCAAAACTATTATATAACAATAATTATTCAACCATAAGTAATAATACTAAACGATTCGAACAATCTGATCAATCAAAGGTAAAGAACAAACAAAATTTCAATTGTGTGTTGTCGAGGTAGGTAAGTTTCGTTTGATGGTATGAAAATAAGAAATGAGGAAAAGGATGGGGTGATGGGTATGGGGATGGGGATGGGGATGGAAGTAAGAGGAAGGAAGAGGGATGAAGAGAGAGGGTAAAAGGAGATTATTAATTCGAGCGTGCAAGTCTCTTGATCGAGACTCAGCTCGTCGAGCACGCAACCCTCTTAAGAGGAAAGCTCGACTCCTGGGTCGAGGCTATCGAGTGCATTCCTCTGCTACTCTCGACGACTTTGTAAGGGTGACGTATATATACATACACATACATATATATATATACGTTAAATACATGCGTATACAACACTTATATATACACACATTCATTCATTCGGATATAAATATAACTGTAGTACTTAAGTTTATTTCTATAATAGGAACACATACAAATATTTTCGTTGGCCACTAAGTAAAGAAAAATATTTTATTAGTATTTTTATTCGAATATATATTTCATCAAATGCAGCAAATGTTTAACCAATTAAGATATAATTCATTAAAAATGAACAAAACTTTACTTATTGGTCAATATATTACCCGGTATAATATACTTGTACTATTTTATTAGTATTTTTATTCGAATATATATGAGGAAGAATATTTCATCAAATGCAGTAAATGTTTAACCAATTAAGATATATATGACATATTATTAAATATTAAACACATTCAAATAAACGAACCAATTAAGATATAATTCATTAAAAATGAACAAAACTTTACTCATTGGTCAATATATTACCCGGTATAATATACTTGTACTATTTTATTAGTATTTTTATTCGAATATATATTTCATCAAATGCAGTAAATGTTTAACCAATTAAGATATAATTCATTAAAAATGAACAAAACTTTACTCATTGGTCAATATATTACCCGGTATAATATACTTGTACTATTTTATTAGTATTTTTATTCGAATATATATTTCATCAAATGCAGCAAATGTTTAATCAATTATGATATATATGACATATTATTAAATATTAAACACATTCAAATAAACGAACCCCAATTAAGATATAATTCATTAAAAATGAACAAAACTTTACTTATTGGACAATATATTACCCGGTATAATATACTTGTACGAATATTTCAATTCTTTAGCATAAATGCATTTATATAACATATAACGTATATATATATATATACAGATATAATATACTTATTAATTATATACAGATATAATATACTTATAATTCGTACAAGTATATTATACCCGGTATAATATACTTGTACGAATATTTCAATTCTTTAGCATAAATGCATTTATATAACATATAACGTATATATATACAGACGATCCATTAGCAAAAGAAATAAGAAAAGAAAGAAAAAGAGAGAATGTGTAAAAAGGGACGGATAGGGACCATATACGGGGAGGAAGAAATGTTTGGGAAAGGTGTGGGGGTGGTAATGGACCGTAAGAGAAAAATATAAGCAAATGAGGTGCAGAGATCGGTGCAGAGAAAGAAAGGGAGAGAAAGAGTGCAATGTGCAATGCATAAGCCGGTGCATCATCATCATCATCATCATGATCATCATCTCAAGGAGACTCGAGGACGTTTACCCACGAAACCAACGACCTTGATCTTACAAACGATTCGTGTTGCAATAGGTGGAGAACCGACCAGGAACGATCGAAGTATGCGAACAGAACAGAACAGAAACGAAACGAGGATAAAAGTCAAAGAAAAAGGATATTTGCTGCAACGTTGGAGTAGTAGTAGTATATTAGTAGTTGCAGTTGCACGCACCTGCGCAACTTCGTTTTAGCGACATCTCCGTACGTGCATGCGTGTGTGTATGCGCGCGAGCGCACACGGTGCATCATCTCTTTCTCTCTCTTACTCACTCACTCTTTAAAACACCATCATGGTGTAAACGTCGTAAACGTAAATTATTCTATTTATATTAATTATTCTATATATCAATTATATCAATTATTCTAAATATAATTATTCTAAAATATCTAATCTCTCGTTAGGTTTGTGGATTAATTTTTAAATCAAATCTGAAGTGTTTCTCGTTCCTTTTTCTCGTTGTTGTTTCTTTACAATTATTTTATTGAATTTTATGTAATTTATGAAATGAAAATCAATACCGTGTATTATAAAAAAGGAAAAAAAATATAAAATTGAATTATAATTTATTTAATATATATCAACTTATTTCTGTATCTATTGATTATTATCGGATAATTTACATAAGTACTTATTATAAATTGAAATGCATCGAAAAGGATCGATATCGTTCGATCGATCAATCGATCCTTACCGCCATGCACGAGTTATATTTCATTGAGCTGCAAATCGTTGTCAACTCGATCGTGTAATCGAGAACAGTTTGTGAACCCAACTCCAAGAAAATTTCTATCTCGAGATAAAATGTGTCCGACTAGTTGTAATCGAGAAGTAGCCTATCTTTTTTCATTCTTTCTTTCTTTTTATTTAACTCTTCTCGACTACTTTGCTCCGACACAAAGTTTCATGGGGTTATACGCAGTTGCGAGGCTCGAAAAAGACGTATTTTCATGAATTTTTTCTAGAAACAGTTTTTATTTCTCAAACAAAAGTGATGGTAATTCAAATAGAGCCAACTTTTGAGAATACAATTGCGCGTAGATTATGTCAAAATATTAATCTGCACCGCTCCTGTAGATGATTTTCTGAACGTCCTCTAAAAAAAGACGTTTAACGGTGATCTACATTTTGGCGGTTTGGATTATTGAAATTAAAAAATATGGTGGATTCTTTTAAAGGATAGATTAATGCAGGCATTAAAACCAAGGAATAATAAAAATTTTGATTTTTGACAATATGGCGTCTATTTGAAAAAAAGTTGTTGTTTTTGACTAAAATTTTCCGCTCTAAATTGTTACAAAAAAATAGTAATACATTTTTTTAAAAATTATTCCTTATACTTAATACCCGAGAAATATATCTAAGAAGATTGTGTAAAAATTCGAAACCGATCGGTTAAGCCGTTTTTGAAAAATCGAGATCACCGACTTTGAAAATACCGTTTTGAGAAAAGCGCGTTTAAAGTTTCAAAGAGACGTTTACACATAGTTAAAAATGTTTGTTTGCAGCTTACATGAAGTGAAGAATATTTGTCGGATCGATTTGAAATTTTCAGAGAATATACTTAAATATATGTACATTCCGAAAATGAAAAAAAAAAAAAATCGATTTTTTTAAAATTCTAACTGCGTATAACCCCTTAAAGAAATAACTAAATATATTCATATATTCCATTATATTAGTATACATACGAAAGATATATTTAATTAGGTTGATTCGTTATATTCATTCGTATCGATTAAACCACTATTTCCAATATCGATTTTATAATGAAATATGAACAAAAAAAAGAAATAGAATAAAGGAAATACAAACGAATAAATAAAATGAAGAATTCGAATCTATAGATCTAGAATAAAATGTCGTAATGTCGTTGAAATGATTGAAAATTCTCAGCCATTGGCATCAACCCTCCCTCATCGTCTATGTCGATGTCGTCGTCGTCGTCGTCGGAACTTTATACTTATGCGACCTCGACGACCTTTCGGGTCATGAACCTCGGTTGGTTGCTTCGAGCTTGCGGAAAAGCATCTTAAATACGTTTCTCGTAACAGCACGCGAGCACAGGTAGGATTAATGTTCGATAAGAGTAACACGATTAGAAAATAATCTCGTTAATCTAATTAAAAGAAAAAATATATATAAATAAATAAATATTTTCAAGGTATTTTGTGTGTGTGTGAATAATATGAACGATTGGAAAAAAGAGTTACGAGTAATCATATTTTTTTTTTCTTGTAATATTTAAATTATACAATGTTTCAATTTATACTATGAAATATATAGATAATTAATAAATATTTCATTCTGATTTTGTAAATAATTATAAAAGGTATATAATATTGAAATATATTGATAATGAACTATAATCAAAATTTCAAAGTTATCTATTCGATATTAAGAAATGATTTTCAATATAATAATATACACACTTGATAAAATATCTATTATTTTCTAAAATCAATAAAATACAATTAAAATTCCAACATTACGTTAGTAGAATAAAACCAAAAAAATAAATACGTACGTTGCTCGTATCAGTTGTCAATGATTTCATCGAATAAAAATAAATAAATAAAAAAGAATATAGGAGTAATAAAAAATAAAATCAAATAAAATTGAATGGAATTTAAATCCTATACTTCCTTACGATCGATGTAAAATAACACTTATGATTAGTGCGTATTAAGCTCGATCGTTTCTCGTGTTACGTTTCAACGATTACGACTGTAACAACGATGACAATGATGACAACGATGATAACGATTACGTTAACGTTAACATTGACGAGGATGACGACCACGACGACGACGACGACGACGACGATGATGAGGACGAGGATGATGTTCGTTTCTATTGAAACACACATGACCGAGTAATCTAAGCAATTACCTCACATGCAAATAAACCTCTTTGAGGATGATGTTGAACAGTGACCCACCACCACCACCACCACCACCACCATCACCACCACCATCACCACCACCATCATCCTCTCCAGCTGACGTCACACTTGCACGAGGACGTTGCAACAAGAACCGCACGAAAAGAACAAAAAAAGAAAAGAAAAGAAAAATTCGCTAGACATAACGCAAACCTGGGATTTAATGACGGTATATAATATAATATTTTAACGTAATACGTTAAAAAAAGAAAACAAATAATTTCATAAGATGGATAAACCAACGATAATAAATTGGATTTCAAAATTTCTAAAAAGACTATCCGTATATTAAAAATCAATTATTTGTTTTTTGTTATATTGTGTTCATTCCGATACAACTAGATAATTTATTTCATATTAATGTTATTTTCGATATGAAAAATACGAAATGATTATTATTATTTTTGAAATTATTCACGGATGGCATTAGAATTATCCGATTTATTTCTATCTCTGTAAAATTGCAAGAGAATGCGATTTCGAACCGTATAAGTTTAAAAAAAATCATTTATGGTTCGAGAGTCGAACAAGGCCAACTCTTTTCTCTCTCTTTCTCTCTCAACGATTACGCTTTAATGGAAGCTCCTAACGTCAGTTAGAATGTAAACGTCTAAACTGGTATTAGCATTGGCATATATATATACCTTTTCATAGTTGTTGGAGGGATGCCATTCGTTTGAGTAAGAATGGAGAGAGATAGATAGAGATCAAGAAAAAGGATAGAAATAAAATGAGAAAGAAAGAAAGAAAGAAAGAAAGAAAAAGAGAGAGAGAGAGAAGAAACGTAGATTCGAGAAAACCGGTTGGTTGGTTAGTTGCTTGGTTTCACATTATAATAGTTGTAACTACGAATACAAACATTAGGCAAATCCTTGTGACTACACAACACCGTTGGATCAACTCCCCTTCTTCTTCTTCTCCTTCTCCTCATCCACCCCCTCTTTTTCTTTTTCGTGAAAAAAAAAAGAAAGAAAAGAAAAAAGAGACGAAATTTCACACCTGCGAGTTTTAATACCAAGAACCCGTAAGAACCATAATAAATATCCAGTATTGAGAAATGGGAAATGGAAAAGAAATGTTTGTTTAATGATCTATTTAATATCATTTTAATGATATATTTGATATCATTTTATAATAATAATTATAAAACTGATTGATATAAAATATTTGGATTCATTTAAGATATTTGAGAGAGAATGAATCATTGGATAGAAAGATAATTATTTTTTTTTTGGATACGACACGTTGGATAGAATGACGTATGATGACGAGGATCATGGTAGTGATGATGATGATGATGATGATGATGGTAGTGTCATATGTATATGGTTGGTAATAAGCTACGAGTATATAGAAGAATTAACGATTAATGAAGCAGTCGTTTAAACGTGGATTGTGTATTCGTGAGAAACCGGTCAATAACTTGTCGCGGCTTTAACTAGTCTCTCTCTCTCTCCCTCTCTCTGCTTCTTTCTTTCTTTCTCTGTGTCTGAATGTGTAAAACGTTTATATGTATATATACATATACTTGTGCTGGAGATGCTTAAAATATAAAATCGAAACGAACGAACCTAAACGAGAGAAACAAACAGAAAAATAAAAAGATATATATATATGTGTGTGTGTGTGTGTGTATGCATACCATATGACAATGAATTAAATTTGAAGAATATTAACTCTATGATTAAATAAATCTCTAACAATCATTGATATTAATCAAATAAATAATGAAATAAATGTTTTGTGCATATGCATACCTCATATATTATCAATGAATTTCATTTAAATAAGAAAATAATTGACAAATATATTGACTTTATGATTAAATTCATTTACCAATCATTAATATAATAAAATAAATGTTTTCAAATAGCAACGTTGTATCATTTACAAAATGGCACAGTTTAGAATTTAACATTTAAAGGGCCAGAACTTCGACAAGATTGCACCGATTGTTCTACAAGAAAGAAAGAAAGAATATTTTATTTGTTTTTCTTTACAATCCTTTAACGAACCCTTCCAAGGGCTAGTGTCTTTGTCATCATCCATCCATACACACACATATATATATATACAGGGATCGTACAACGATCCCTTTTCCCTTTTTATTTTGTTTTCTTCTCCTTCTTTACGGATGATTCGCGAGCTACTTTATAGAATTATCGTTAAACCCTTTCTTCAATGTGCAAGGATGATCGTTCAAAGGCTCATCTTCTATTAATAGATAGATCTTATTTTCAGTTATTTATATTACCACCAAGTGAACGTGGGAAGAAAGGAGAGAGAGAGAGAGAGAGAGAAAGAAAAAGGTACACACAGATAGAGAAAGAGAAAGAAAGAGAAGATTAAGAATAAAATGACGAAGTTTTTGGCTGATTCGTATGAAGTATAGTAACGCGTGTACGTGACGAAGGATATGTAGAGACAGCAAAAGAGGGAAAAAGAGAGAGAAAGAGAGAGAGAGAGAGAGAAAATGAAGAGAAGGAAGAGGGGAAAGGGGAAAGGGAGAGAAGCAAACAGGCGAACACAGCAAAGAGACACGCACGCGTGCACTTAAAAGCCTCCTTTTACGATAGTCTACGAAGAAAAAGAAATAAAGAAAGAAAGAAAGAAAGAGAGAGAGAGAGAAAGAGAAAGAGAAAAAAAGGGTTCTTATCGAGCGGCGTCGCGAGACGAATATGATTCCTTTAGGTGAAACGCAACCTTTTTCTTCATTTTCTTCTTCGTGGCGCATCCTCGGAGGAAGAAACGAAGGAAGAAAGGTAGAAAAGAAGAAAGGAAGGAAGGAAGGAAGGAAGGAAGGTGCGGCTGCACTGTTTCTCTCTCTCTCTCTCTTTCTCTATCTCTATCTCTCTCGTTTTCTACTTTTCTTTCTTACTTTCTTTCTTATTCTCTCTCAGGATAAATCTCAATGGAATCTGGATTTCCAGGAATAAGAATTCAAAGAAAAACTCTCCATTCGATTAAATACCATGCTAGTAATATAGGTAGATATATATATATGTGTATGTATATATGTATGTATATATGTACTTGCATATCATCGTCGTGTCATTGTCAAGTTGCGATCAATAAAAATGATCGAGACAAAATATATATATATATATGTGTGTCTGTGTGAAATAAATAAATAGATATTTAAAAATAAATAAATTGAAGAGAAAAGGGTGGAGAGAGATAGAAAGAGTTAACAACGAGTGTGCAACGACAACTGCAACTGCAACTGCAACTGCAACTGCAACGACAACGACAACGACGACGACGACAACAACAACGAAGACGACGACGAGCAAGGTGTTATCGATTTTATCACGGGGGCTAGGGGATTCTCTCTCTCATCGGGGTCTACAGCACGGGGTGGTGAGTCAGAGTGAGAGAGAAAGATAGAGGGTTCACCGCGCGATCGCCAGAGTATAGTAATCGAAAACTATATAACTAACTCGAATATTTATATATTATTTTAACTCACCTTCCGAAAGTTCAAGATCTAACTCGGCGAGTTTCTCCCTAACGTCCTCCGGAAGTTTGCCGATGTCGATGTTGAATTCGGCCATCGCTAGGCCATCCGCGCTAAGCCGAGATCGCGAATTCTCCAGCCGTACATTCCTTAACCCGTCACCACCGCTCGGCCATCTTGCCTGCTACTGACTCGTCACCAATGGCGATAGGTGGCGCTTTACCTTCCTCGAGGTTTACCCCCTCCTCCTACTCCTCCACCACTCCCGAAACTTTTCCTTTACCCCTTCCGCCATTAATTTCACCAATCACGACGATCTTCATCGACCTACCGCAGCAGATGATTTCCAGCTGTCGTAGAAGTAGATTGTGTTATTCGATGATTTCTTCTTTTTTTCTTTCTTTTTTTTCCTCTTCTTCTCGTTTTCTTTAATATTATTATCGGAAATACGAGAATACTTCTTTTTCTATATTTTTATAACGGTATTTGTAAACAAATAACCGTACACTCGTTGCATATATTTGGTGTTATTATTTCGATGTTTTTTTTTTGTTACACGTGTACAGTACCCCGTTGGTAAAAATGTATTTATTTTTTATCTAAACTTTCTCCGTAATTATTTTTATGATATTCATTATGTTTTATCATAAATTTAAGTAATGTCGTTTTATTTGATTTGATTTTATTAAATTATATATTATAGTTTCGTCGTCTATAAATTTTCTGGACAAATTTTTCCCGCGCATACTTATTAATTCCGTGGCAAATAATACACGGTGTACAGTTATACTGACGTAACCTCATGCTTCTGAAAAATCTACTGTACTATTGTGTTGCACAAGAGAGAGACTAGAATAGTTATATTAATTATTATCAAATGGAATTGTTGCAAGATCCTGTTTTTAAATCTAAATATCAAAAATATAAACGTCGTGTAAAATTATGGGAAAGTAATTTTATGGAAAAATATGGTCGTAAACCAACCAAGGTATATAAGAATAATTTATTCTTATTTATTTCTTAATATCTTTCATATAGATAAATATATATTCAATGTTTTTTTATATTCTATATTCTCTCGTTTATTTTTCATATTTATTATTTTTTTTCTTTTCAATATAGCACGATATCAAAGAGGCTGATGTTACGATCAAAGAAGCATATAAAATGTATTATAAATTGAAAACCGAAGCATTGGAAGAAACCCTTATAGATATTACATTTAACGAAGAATTACAAGCAAATATTTCTGTTGAATCTTCTCAACGACAAACTCCAGGAAAAACAGAAGAAAAAACATTAATAAATTCTGTTGAAAAGGATAGCGAAAATATAGATCCAACAGCCGCCTCGTTGATAGATGAGCCTGAAATAAAAAATCTTAAGGATGTATGGAACAGCAATGTTTGTAAGAATGCAGATCCTACGGTTAAAAAGAAAGAATATTTAACAGTTAATAAATCTTCTACGTTTCAACTATCTAGAAACAAATTTACCTATTCTAGTTTAAAGAAAAGAAATCCTCGCAAATCTCTATCTCAAACAAAAGCTAAAAACAATAATAAAAATGATGAAACTCGTAACGAATCAGAGATGAAAGTAGACATAGTTGAGGATGATACGAATAAGGAGACCAAGACTATTTTTGATGATTCCTTTAAAATAGTCAGCACGGAACCTAAAGTTAATAGTCAGTCTTTAAATACCATTCATCAATTGATACAGAATCCAATACTTTCTGTCAATCGAAATATAAATCAAGGCTGGTTGAATAGATGCACTAAAGAAGAGAATTTAAATCCTAACACTACTTCGCAAAGATTTTCTAATTTCAGTGACTCTGGTACAGAATCGATGGAATCTAATTCTCCAAAAGATATAAAGAAACCATCCGATGATAAGTCGTTACAAATATCAGACGAAGAAGATTTTATATGTACTAGTGATACGGAAGAAGATAGTAAAGGATATAAACGTATTAGAAATTCTAACAAAAGAAAGAATGACTGTGATCGTATAATTAAGCGGCCTTGCCTAGAAACTAATAATATTTTATCTAATAGTTCTTTGAAAATTAATAACAATGAAGCAAATGTATTAACAGTTAATAATACTGAAATAAATAATGTTCCTAAAGAATCAACTCTACAAAGTGTTGACGAAAATCTAGACAAAGAAAAAGAAATAGTACAAACATATGATACACCCAAGAATGATAAAAATGATTTTGATACAGATAATTGTGCTAATAAAGATATATCTCCAAAGGAGAAAAAAGTAAGAAAAACGAAAGGAAGAAAACCTGGAACTAAGAATAAAAAAAATACAACGAGTCAGAAAAAATCAAATGTAACAAGGTCCACTAGACGTTGTAGAATAAAAGAAGTTAAGGACAATGAAGAAAGCATTGAAGATTCAGTTACGGAAGATATTGATAATAATCAAATATTTGGAATAGAAACTTTGGAAGCAGTGCCACGCATTGCAATTTGTTCATCTGGTACTGGAGATTTAATCACTGATTTTTCCAATTCAGTTTCATTATTAGATTCTGCTGCACCTACTAGTTCTAGTTCTGTTACCACTAATTTCAAAGGACAAAAAAGTAATAAAGAAAAATTAGAAGAAAAAATTGCAAGTGGAAAATTAAATGAAAATTTTGTTAGAGTAAATTTGAAGAAAAAAGTCTTCGTACGCGGCAAAAAATCATTTAATTTTTCCAAATATAAGAAAAATCAATGGAAACAAAAGAAGAAGGAATTAGGATCGAGCGCGGATAATCTTGATGTAATTGATTTCGTAGAGAAGAATGGTACGTCCTGTTTTAAATGTGGTGGAACTGGACACTTTGCTCGTTATTGTACAGCAATGAAAACAGATAATTTATTACCTTTGGTTGAAACCGATGAGCTTGCCGAGTATCCAAGTTTAGAAGAAGCTGAAAAAATGGCAAATCAAAATGCCCTTGTTGCGCACAGCAAACAACTTAGTAAACTTCCTGAAAAACCATTGCATACTTATCAAAAGGAGATGGTATTAACGTTAGATGAAGAGGAATATATTTTGGATGAAGCAGATGTTGCAGATATGATGGAAGAAGAAGAAGGAGAAGAAATGGAGGTAGAGATGGAAAAAGAAAATGAGGAGGAGCAGGTGAATATTATTAATATAAATATATAAAATTACTTTTTTTTTTTTTAATTTATATACTTACTATATGTAATTATTGAAATTTATTACAGGAAATTCCAGGAGTCCATAAAATTCCTGATGAATTGATAGCCAAATTATGCCTCCCTGAAATAAAAGTATTAACAGCATTATATCCCCTGAAAGAAGATGGATCTCTCATCGGTAACATATTTTAATCTTTTTCTTTTTTTACAAAATAACATAAAAATTATATTATCAATTATATTAATTAAATATTCTTTCTCTTTAGATACACCAAAAGAAGTATTCGAAGTTTTGAAAATGTTTGGCCATAAGAGCTTTAGACCAGGACAAGAGAAAGCAATAATGAGAATATTGTCTGGTCAATCTACGTTGCTTACTTTGTCAACTGGTTCTGGAAAATCCTTATGTTATCAATTACCGGCATATTTATATTCTAAATATTCAACCTGCATAACATTAGTCATCTCGCCATTAGTTTCATTAATGGACGACCAAGTAACTGGCATGGCATCATTTTTATCCGCAGCTTGTTTGCATACTAATCAAACTCCTAAAGTAAGAGATAATGTAATGAAACTTGTAAAACAATCGCAAATCCAAATATTGCTTGTCTCACCTGAAGCAATAGTGGCTGGTGAGAAATCAACTGGATTTGGTGCTTTGCTTAGAGAACTGCCACCGATAGCTTTTGCTTGTATAGACGAAGCTCATTGCATATCTCAATGGTCTCATAATTTCCGTCCATCTTATCTTATGGTTTGTCGTGTTCTAAAAGAAAAATTTGGTGTAAAAACAGTATTGAGTTTAACTGCAACTGCTACTAGATCTACTGCTGAAAGTATAGTTAATCATCTGGATATTCCTGATGGAATGGCAGGTGTTATATCTGATGTACCATTACCAAATAATTTGTTCTTAAGTGTATCAAGAGATGAACAAAGAGATAGTGCTTTAGTTAAGCTTTTGTTAAGCGATAGATTTAAGGAATGCAATTCTATTATTATTTATTGTACACGTAGAGAAGAATGTGTACGAATCGCAGGATTTTTAAGAGTTTCCTTGCAAGTAAGTTGTTTAATGTTATTTAAACTATATATATACGTTTATATATATGTTATTATATTATAATACATTCTTTTAATAGAATCCACAAGATATTACAAAAGCAAACAGCAAAATATCACATATAGCAGAAGCATATCATGCAGGATTATCCAGTTATCGTCGTAAAACTGTACAAGAATCTTTTATGAGTGGAAAAACTAGAATTGTGGTAGCAACTGTGGCATTTGGAATGGGTATTAATAAATCAGATATTCGTTCTGTAATACATTACAATATGCCAGCAACGTTTGAAGGATATGTACAAGAAGTAGGAAGAGCTGGTCGAGATGGATTGCCAGCACAATGTCATTTATTCATAAGTTCTCAGGTACTTAACGATTTTGTATTTTTTTGTATTTTTTAATTTAAGATTAATATATTGAAATTTATGATATGTAAATTGTTTTCTTTATATTTTAGGAAAACAGCGACAAATGGGAATTAAGAAGACACATTTTTGCCAACAGTATTGATAGGCATACAATCAGACGTTTGCTTGCTAAAGTTTTTATACCTTGTTCGTGTGCACAAATGAATAAAAATGCACCAGATAAAAAATGTTCTGGTCACGAAGTTGCTCTACCTATCGATGAAATTGTTAGATTACTTGACATTACTGAAGAAACGATTTTAACTCTCTTATGTTATTTAGAACTGTATCATAAGAAATTTTTAACAGTTCTTTCTTCCGCTTATACCAATGCTAAAGTTAGTAGTTACAATGGTCCGCAAGCACTTAGATTAGCTGCACAATCGGTATGTACTTTATAATACTCTTATTATATTTATTTGTTAATAAATTTATTTAAGAAATAATATTTAATTATTTCTATAATTTCTGATTTCAGTGTCCACCTCTTGCCATGGCAATTGCATTGGACTTAAAAAAAGGTATTTCTCATGAAAAAAGTACCGTCATAGAATTCCCTGTTGTGGATGTTGCTTCTATTATTGGCTGGGATAGCGGAGTGGTTAAAAAGCATCTCAAAGATTTAGAATGGAAAACAGGTAAATTTAAACATACATTTGCCTTTAAATATTTTATAAGATACGATGATTATTTACTTTTCGATATTTTTCTTTACAGTTGAAGGGAAACCAAAGCGTTCTGCTATCTCAGTTCATTATAACACGCTAGGTTTAAGAGTTAAAGCTCGTGGTGATTTAACCGAAGCTGAATTAGATGAAGCTTTAGATGTATTGGTATCTAGAACACAATCACGAGAAATTTCTTCTTTGCAACAATTAGAAGCTGTTAGTATGGCTTTCCAAAAATATAGCACATCGATAATTAATGAATGCTTGACTGCATCTGAGAATATTGTAAATATGTCAGAAGGACTGAAAAATACTATACGAAATTATTTCCAATCGGATCATTTAAATGATACTGTTTGTAAAAAACAAGTAAGTATACGTACATAATATATATGATAAAGTATTATTAATTTTATTTAATTTTGTCCAATAATAATAACTTTTTTGAAAATTTGATATCATTGCAGGTTAAATTATTAAATGAAGCACAAATAGCTAACGATGTACGTAGTTTGATACTGGCTTACAAAGATAGTAATTTTAATGGTCGTGCAGTGGCACGAATCTTTCATGGCATACAAAGTCCAAATTATCCTGCAGTTGTTTGGAGTAAATGCAGATTCTGGAGATCATATATTTCGTCTGACTTTAATGCAATTTGTCAAATAGCAACTAAAGAGATTTTAGCATTACGTTAGCGTTGATAATATTTCATCTCTTAAATTGACTGAGTAAATTCATTTTATATATTCATATATGTAAAATAATATTACTTTTACAGAGAATTATTTTTAAGTAATATATCTTACAAAAATGTACATTAACAATTTAAGGTTGTCTATTCATTAGGAATAAGATTATTACTGTATAAAAGAAAAATATAATATTTTTTACCTTTGTTTTTATACCATGATATTATGATGATATATGATATTATATAATATAAGTTGTAATAAAAATTCACTTTATTTTTATAACTTTTTTATATATACCTTTTAAAATATTGATTTATTAATAGAAAATTATCTAACACGTTTGAATGCATCGCGGATGCACGTATAACAAAAAAACATGTATCCCTCTGGCGGCGTGATCGTTAAACATAAATGCATTAGAATTTTTTAAATAATAAAAATAGAATAATCATAGCAAAAGCCATATTTTTTGCTTCTACGTTCTTTTATGAATATTTTCTGTGTGTTCTTACAAATTAAATAATACAATTAAAATAACATTTTCCTTAATCGTTTGATGTATTAAATATTAATATAACCTCTTTATTTGAATAAAGAGTTACTCGACTGTGCTTTCATTGTTACCTGAATAGTCTCGAACGTGGTGCATAATTTTATGTAGACAAATTTGACAATAAAGTGCTAATTTTTAAATTGCCATTGTAGATAGTATTATTCTAATCAGGAATTTAATAGGATTTAATATGATAGGCAAAAATGAAGAAGATGATACCAATGATAACAATTTGTATAGAATTAAATTAATATCTAATAAGAGAAAATCATTGGAAGATAATACAGCAGAAGTAAGTAGTGTATGATTATTTTTTAAAATTTACTTCTTCAATTGAAATATTAATCATATTAAGAATATTTTCTTTTCCATATTGTAGATTCAAGAAAAAATTAAGAATTGTTTTGCGCAATTGACAGACGCATTGCGATTAAGAGAAAAACAACTATTGCGACAAGCAGAAGCAGTACACACTCAACAGCTTTCTTTATTACAATCTAGTTTAGATTTTATCCCATCATTAATTGTAAATTTACAGAAGAAAGAAGACCTTTTGGAAAAGATTCATCATTTTGGGAATATTGAATTATCAGGAACTAATTGTATTACGGTCAAAGATATCGAACCTTACAAAGTAGCAGAATATGAAGAAGCCAATAAAGATCATGTCAGTTTTGATAAGTCCATTAAATTTGAAAAAGATGTAGATGCTATAGCTAAACAAATAAGGAACATTGATATTGATAAGTTAAATATATCATTCGATTGTGGGAGTATCTTTAATGATTCTATAAGTTTTTTAAATTCAAGTTTAAATTCGAGTCTAGAAAATGAAAGACATTTACAAATATCATTAGAATCAAATAATATTTCTGAAATGTGCAAGGATTCTAAAGTTCTGCCATTGTGTTCTTCATTATACATAATAAAGCAAGATACTGATACATATTTTAAACAGAACGGAGAACATCAATATAATAGTAAGTGCACAAATGGCTTGCAGGATATTACTATACCAAATGAAGGTGCAAATATTTTCATTAACTCCGTTAATGAAGATGTTAACGAAAGAGTGCAGCTATGCGAAGAAAAGTCCTTGGATAAAACGGATTCATTTGAATCTAATCATTCCAATGATCAACATAATATATCAGATCAAATAAAAAATATTGAATCTGCAAAAAATCAAGATGTACTAAAAGGTGTTTATGAACATCCAAAACAAGTCCAACAATGGTTACAACAAATATTGGTTGAAACTGAAATAGAACCAATAGTTCATGAGGTAGGACAATTTTCAGAATTATCAGAAGTTCAACATTACAATAAGCTTCAACTGGAAACATAAAGTAACATTAATTTATATAATGTTCAACATCAACAAAGGAATTGCACTACTTATTTAATTTATATGTCTTTGAATTTGATAAGAATACTTTCATGTCTTAAGTGGGGCCAAAGTTTCCATGATAATGGAAAGTAAACCAAAAAGTCTGATTTATCATTACAATTTATGTCATATGCATTTTATAATTTATTTCCATTATTTAATATTTTTTATATTATTTTATATTGGATTTATATTTCTCTCTTTTTTTAAATATTCATTTGAGTTTGTAAGACATTTTGTCTTTGGAATATTTTGCTCATGTAAGAATAGTAATATATTTGCTTGAGTACTTCTTCCAAATACTTGAATACTTTTTTTCGTAATTTAAAATGCACAGCACTAATTGAAAGAAACATTAATATAAATATTTATTGTTGTATTAATATATAACACAGAAAAAGATATTTAATTTAAATCATTTCCATTATACATAATTACTTAAAAACGCAAAAATAAGATTGAGAATAATACTTATAACACACACGGTACTTCATTAAAATTTACACAATTACTTTAAATTCAATAAGACCTAAGTTATTATTATTTTTATTATTATACACAGATCACATAAGGCATTGCAATAAGTGATTGAATTGTACTGAACTATCATTTTGAATATATGTGCGTATATTTTAATTAAAATTAATTAATAAAAAGGCTCTGTGGGGTTTTGAACGAATTACAGTTAGCATGCAAGTTTTTTTTTTTATTTTTTCTTATTTTTTTTTTACCGTATATATATATAAGACTTTATATTTGTGTATCATGTATAGGTGTGCTCTTTAAAAGTCACTTTCTTTTGGAAGTGCCGAATATATTCTAATAAGACATAAGTTCATATACAATTATACCCTTTATTTATTATCAGTTTGACAACTGAATGCCTATTTTACGTAATCGAATATTTATATAATAGTCTTTTTTGTACTGGTGTTATATAAGCGAATATAAATGGTACTTTTATTCCATATTGTGCTGTTATTATGTATTCTCTTCTAATTATCATTATCAAAGCAAGAAAATGTACTATAAAAAATAATCTTTCAAGTATTCTTTTTCTTTTTTATTCTTTTGTGTAATTTGTTTGTTGTCCTCGTAATTTTTCACATACAAATTGTGTAAATTAATTAATATCATATTATAGAAATATTCATAATATTCATAGACGATCAAATAATTATCGGTTGTAAAAGATGTGTACTGAAAATATTACCCATAAGTTGTTACAAATCTTATGGTAAATGCTCTGTTCAATTCCTTAGTAATATTTGAATATGATACATTGAAAATATTTTACATTACGTTAATAAAGAACTTGATAATTACTTATATCTATTATTTTCTTTTTTAAATAACATTTATAAATTCAAATAATTTTTGTGACTTTTTCTTAACTTAAAAACGAAGCGAAATCATTAATTTTAGTAAATCCTATTTTTCATTTTCTTTTTTCACACACTCTTATGTATATTGTATACATCATTTGGTCGTTCATGTGTATTTTAATAACTGAATTTATAACAATTTTTCTCTGAAATATCAATAAAATTATAATTAATTGTAAGCACAATATAAGTACATAATATCATTATGTACATTTAAAAAATAAATTAGCACGTATTTCAACATTTTACTAGTAATGAGTAATTAAGCATGAAGATATATATATATATATATATATAGTGTTTGACTTATAATATCAGAATTAGAGTAACCACACGTACGCATGCGTATTTACATATAGAATGTAACATATAATAATATTTGCACTTGTTGGTACAAATCTATATGTATTGTTTTGATTTGAATAAGAAGTTAAATTATCTTTTAGAGAGGAACTGATTATTTGTTTAAGTTTCTATAACTAAGGCTCAACTTGGGTCATAACGGAAGTAATAGATCGTAAGAAAATTTGCTTGGTCTTTCAAAGAAATGATCGTATCTGTTTTTAATCCATCATTTAAGCGACACTTGGTAGAAAATCCAATCTTCGAAGAAAGACGGTACAAAAGCACGATCTTTTGAGAAGGTGACAGGTATACAGAGTTGTGATAATACTTCCTCGTACATTTTTAGAGATTCAGGACAGGAAGCACCATTTCCCTAGGAAAAAAAATATCCATAATAAATATAAATATTACTTTACTAACATAAGATACAAATAAGAATGCAACTTACATGGGTCATATATTTTCCTGTTGGTTTAAGTACTTTTACCGAAGAATTTAGAATTAATCTTATAAAATCCCATGCATCACCATGTGGAGTGGTACTGATTGGAATATCAGTTAAATCGCCAAAAACGTAATCGAATTGACGACCCTCTTCTATCATGTGAGCAAGTGCCTTTACGCAATCACCGACTATTATCTACAATTAATCAAGTTTTAATACATTTTAAAAATACTTGTATAACAATATTTTTGTATTTTTTATTTTCTTCTCTCTCTTTTACGATTTTACCTCATAATTATCACCCTTCCTTTTATCTAAACAATCTCCACATATACTTCTCATGTGTTGGCTACAAGCTTTCATAACAACGTCATCGATCTGGTAAGAAATATTATTTTATAATCAAATAACGTATAATATGTAGAGTTAAAGTAAGAACATTTAATATGTGTACCTCAAGCATTGTTACATATTTTGGTTTTTCCTTGAGTAATTCCCAGAGTAAGCCTCCATCTCCACCACCAAGGATAACTATTTCTTTCCCAGCATAATTTTCCTTGCCACGTTGCATCAACGTTTCTGTATATATAAGATCCGCTTCTGACATGTCTAGAATGTAAAATGATTTGTTACAAAGTCCTTAATAAAATAATATACGTGGTTTTTTGAATATATTTTCCTTACTTTGTAACTCGTCAAGAACCAGAAGATTACCAAGAGATTTGGAATGGACAATTTGTACCTTTTGATAAGGCGATCGTGCCTCAAACACCAGCTTATCAATGTCATATTCGAGCAATCTCTCATCTTGAAAAACAAAGACAATATTTATTAGTAAATATATTTTGAAAAATGGTATTCGCTAAAATTTGGACTTTCAAACTAAAACATGCTTTAACACTGTATAGCTGTTACAGTAAGAATTTGTTTAAAATAATTAACATGGGTGATATACAAGCTGTAATAAACTAAAACAATATATGGTTTCCTTGGATAGATAGTATATTTTATTTGATAGTATTGTGTATATATATATATATGATTAAATATTAGGAGTATGTGATAATTAAGGAAACATTAAATAAAATGCTTGGCCATGCAAATACAAGGCAAACATTATTATTGTTATTATTATTGGTATTATGTACAATCTAAAAACTGATAAAAAAGTGTGCGAAAAAACATATACAATCTATTTTAAAAACCAACTAAAAAGACCTTAACTCTTATGCACATACACGGCAGCAACCTAATGCGTTATACCATCCATCATCCCTGAGTATCTAGCAGAGCATTAAAAGCAGTCAAATTAGTGTTAAAATCAGTACTTCGTTAAATCAGTATTATTTAATTTTTCTAATGTATGTACAATTATTTTATAAATAATATTTGCTGCAAACATATTTAATAACTGATGGAAATAAAAGATATTATATTTTGTTCCAAATGAAACTGTAAGTAACTGTTTTGTTAGTTATCTATTTGAGACATTTTTCATAGCTTTAATATTTCAATTGTCATATCAAAGATAAAACCATATAATTTATTAAGAAACGAATAACTTTTCTACTAAGTACACATATTAAAAATAAAAATTTTTATATAATAGAAACAAAACAATTATTAAATTGAAGAGTAGTGTAATATATCATTCATATGATTTAATAATAGAGAAAAAAAAGGACCCTTTTGATGTTATTTCTTTTTTAAAATGTGGTATTTGATACAATTTAGCTGTGGCATTGTTTTCAACGAGTTGACAATTGACCGTAAACATAATTATAAATAAAACTCACCGGCGGTAGGAAAGTATCTCTCAAAAGGTCCACCGCGTTTAATGGGGATAAGCGTGTGTGACCGCGTAGCGGTTGCCGCTGTCTGCAACGCCGTCTCCAACTCTCTGGCCAACTACCATGGCCGTGAAGCGAACCAATGAATAAACAGAACAAATGCACTATCTTGTTAAACGAATTTCTACATCCCTGTAGAGAAGCTAAAAAGTATCAAGATCTGGTATCTCAATGCAAAAATATTTAAATGCCCTTTCCATAGATGGAATCAAAATTATCTCAATGGAAAGATAATAATACTAAGCGTGTTAAGGATCACGTTGACTCATATGTTATTATAATTAAAATCGAGTATACCAGTTATCAAAAATAGTAGAGGATAGTAATCATAAAAAAAGATATCAGAAGAGCATGAGCAAGTAAGGTGATAAATAATCTGATAATATGCAAAAGTGTGTGCTGGGGTAACTAAAATTAGCATTCCTGGCAAGCGGTCTACCCTAAATATCTATTAGTAACAGTCAATAGCAATTATAATTCTAGGGTAGTATTCCATGATAATCTATAAATATAAAAACGAAGGTTAAGAGAATAATCGAGGAACAAATGTGATCGTGGGAAAGCAATTTCTACCTGATAGTGTCAGATAGAGGTCATATACGGTTCCTCGTCTTACAGGTGGTAAACATTTGCTGCGTTGGCTGTTCAAAGCCATGGCAACGTCTGCTTCCAAGTATCGCCACTGCTACAACGTCCTGTTGGTTATGCTATGTTTCCCTTCTCCTTTACATTAAATTATCTACTTACTACTATAGCAACAGTAGCGTGCAAAATAAATATAAATTTAGCTCGATTTTTTATTTTATTCCCAAGCGCAAAGAGGCTAATATTATCCCACGATATACCACTCTTTTTGAGAACTTGCATATATTAGGCATGCCACACTAATTTAAATCTTTTTTTTCATTTTTTATCGTGTCAAGAAATCAAATCGAGTTAAATTGACTTTATCTCTTGATACACGCTAACACTTATTTCTTTTTCAAAAAAAGATGTTATAATTTTAACCCAGACGCATAAACATTGACCTATCGCAATAAAATTTCCATAAACTTATGTTCAATGTAAACAAGAAAAATCAGTAAATAATTAATATTATAAAACATTATTCATTGTTAAAATCTTCTTATTATACAGGCGTGCTACTGAGAATAAATATATTAAAAAATAATTAGTTATATTATTATACCTCGAATGTTAACAACGCTTCTTCATCATCCTGTTTGAAATATTCAATGTTTAACGTAATTAGGCCTTCTTTATATCCTCTTACAGTGATTAAACTACCTCTTGGGCCGGTATACAAAATCAATAAGCTCCCATCGATGTTTGATTCTGTTAACGGTTTCAAACCGATAAAGTGTTCACCAAGAACGTTAGCGATAGCAGATTTTAAATTAGAACGTTTTTCTAAGTCTGCTATGACATTAGCACACACAGTGAAGTCAAGGAGTATTGTATGGGCAACCATTATTAATAGATCTACAAAATACAATAAATAAATGTTAACAACACTTGTGGAAATATTATATTTTTAATATAACAATAATAAATAAAATAAATGACTTTTAATGAATTAAATCAATAAAATTATTAGTACTTTTTTATAATAAGACATGAACATGCAAGAAAATTTATTACATATTATTAATACATCCTCAGGATTATTACTCCTTAATTATTTTATCTTTTAAATTGAAGGACAATTTAAATTAACATAGAGAACGTTATATAATTGTTTGATTAGAAAGATACTCTATAGTCTACAATATAATCGCCATGTATTTTTTCTAACGTATCTTTGTAAGGATTTATTAAAACATGTAATATGTTTAAATTAACATTTAATATAATTCACTAAATTGATAAGTTATTATAAGATATTAATTGAAATACTTACTTATAATTCTAACAAATGTTTCTTAATTTTCACCAATTAATATCCTTCGAGTTCTCGGAACACAAAATTTTATTAACCGCTAAGCGTCTAGGGTGTCCTGCTACCAACAGATGTTTAGTACTTAAATACTAGTTATAATACCTAGATCAGTGCTACCAATATTCATATAATAATTACATATTATTTAAATGAATACAATAATAATAATGGTTTTATTTTCTTGTATTTTTTCATTACAATCAATTTTATCAAATTAATCTTTTTGTTTCTATTGTATATTTGACGTGAAACGAAAAGAATATTTTCAAATTACTATAGTTTACCTTGTACACTTGACTAAGATATTACTTTTATCCCCAGTTAGAAGAGCGAATCAGAACGTTTCTCTTCCACTAGGAAATAATTACAAAAGCGCGCGATTTACAAAAGTCAGTGTGGTTTCCAAATTGTTTGAATTATTAGTACGTATATATCTATATATATATATATATTTTTGTATTAATTTATTATTGAAAAATATAAGAATTAAACTTACTTTATGTATTTTTAGATTTAATGGTGATATAATTGGGAAGAAATCCGTGTGATAAATCTGAAAATAGAAATGGTTCCAATCTCCTCTACAAAAAAACTTCTTTCCAGTGAGTACAAAAAAACGATTTTATCGAAGATTATTATTTATTTGCATTTATATGTCATATAATTATTACGTATTATTTCGCTCGAGTAATAAAATCATCTATTTGTTTGGTGATCTTTTTAAATATATGTGAGTTCATTTCGTATGTGCGCTTGTTAAACGAACGAACAATTTGCAATGCGTTAAATTCTATATTTTGTTGTTGCATTTTCTTCTTTTTTTTTTTCTTTCTATTAAATTGCATATACGAACAAAACTGACTCGGTATTTCTTTCTTTTTTTCGTACGTTTTTATTTTTACATTAATTATTATTATTATTATTATAGCAATTCATTCTTTTTATGAGAGCTTGGTGAATTAATATTTAATAATTATTTATTGTTACAGGTAATTTTCTTTTTTCTTTGTTGGATGTGATTCGGTAAGATTTATAATTTCATCTTTCTTCGTTTTATTTCTCGTATGCTTTTTCGTTGTGTGTGTTATAAGATATTGATATTATACTATAATATTCTACAAGTTAGTTTTGATAAGAAATGAAAAAACGAGAAGAGGACTCTACTTCTCTAAGACCTCTCGATTCGTTTTCTTCGCTATTAAAAATAAAATTAAGAAGAACAAACAAATTACATAAAAAAAAAAGGAAGAAGAAGAAGAAGAAGAAGAGAAGAATAAAAAACGAAAGGCTCTGTACGTCTACACCATCGGTTATAATAATCGCTGATATAAAGTAATAAGAAATGTACAAAGCGAATGTTTCTTTAATCTTTTTTTCTCTTTTTTTCTTTCTCTCTTTCTTTCTTTCTTTCTCTCTTTCTCTCTCTTTCTCTCTCTTTCTCCATCTCTCTATCTATCTCTCTCTCTCTTTCTCTCTCTCTTTCTGTGGTTTATTTTAATCTAAGATTAATCATTAATTACATATCGCGAATTATCGGTAATTATGCATGTTCTCGTTTGAAAATTGAACGTTCATTACGATTAAATAATGATAATCGTTAATCAATAATTATTTTGTTGTATAAGGCGATCGATCTTGATTATTTTTCTTTTTCATTTCTGTTTCTTTTTTATGGATGAAAGTATGTACTACATGGGATTTTGGCACTTATTGTTAGATTTACGATTGCACTAATTACAAACAGAGTGATACCGTTTATACCGAGAGAAAACATTTTTATCGACAGTGGGTAATAATTAATTCTCTTTCTACTTTACCATTCGATCTGCTATTCGATTTACCCGTTGATACAAATTGTTACCATCAGAGGATTTATCGACCGAGTATAAGTGATATTATCGACGGAAAATTATTCGTCTCCCTTTTTACGCGCGCGTGTGTGTATACGTGTGTTAGCAGCGTATGTTTGTTAGTATAGAAGTGCGAAGATATTAGATTTGAATAATTGCTTTGACAAATCGCTTTAAAGCTTAGTAAAGCGACGCAAAACTGCGACTATTGCGGCTTACTATTATCTAGAATATTTTTTTTCTTTTTCTTTTTTTTTTTTTCATTTGGGAAACAGAATTCTTCATATTAATATACTTGTACAGATATATCGGTTTTGCAATGCAATTACTTATACCTTGCAACGAATTACTGAATGTTTTTTTTCGTTTTCTTTTTTTTTAGAATAACATGTTTAGAATACGTATAATATGTCTTTTTTTTTTTTCTATTCTTTTTTTACTTTAGAAAAATGTTTTTTCTCGGAACAAAACGTAGGCACGTTATATGTTATATACGCGTATATCGTAGTATCACTTATTTACTACCGTCTCATATATTTATTTCTAGCTTTTTTTCCTTTTTCTCTCATATTTTTTTGTTTTGTTTATTCGGACAACGGCAGTGACGTTTCACGTGATTTGTGTGTATCGAACGCGGTTATTACCTATTAGATATATTACAGGACGTTAGAACCGAGATTAAAAGGGTAGTTTCACTTGGGACTGGATCGTTTTCATTTACATACCCGTTCATGTTACAACGTTACGCTGTGTTCGCGATGAAATTAATCGAAATACGTCGATGAAACGATTATGATCATGATAATGACATGAACAATAATGATGATGATGATGATGACGATGATGATGACGATGATGATGATGATAATGACAATGATAATGAAGAGTTTCATAGTTAGATCGTACACAGTCTAACGTTAGTTCGAGGATAATTATTCGATTCTTCAAACTAGGCCAAAATCCGTATGAACGGTAACGTCACAATTGTTTGGTTTTTCCGCAGCCGCCATGTTAACCTCGACCAAAGTATCAACGCTATTGATCGGACAACCCTTAAGTATTTTCTGAGCTGCTAAACTGGTAAATTGAACTTGCATGTCGCTCAAGCTCGGATACGAATAAAGATCGCCACGGCTGACAGTCTTTTCTAAATTAGGTTCGGAGCCCTGAGGTGCTCTTTGTTGTTTAGCTGACTCGAGATTTTCTATATAGACGTTGTTGAAGGAACCCCCGAATCCGTCGAATGATTTCGTGGGGGATGGCGGATTAGACGCGATATTGTTTTTCGATCCTGGACGGAGTAGATTTCGATAGCTCAGGGCATCCTTCGATAACGAGAGACTTAGTTTGCGAGAATTGTTCATGGCATCGTTGGTGTTTTTCGTACTGGATAAATTACCAGTAGGGTGTTCGTGGGATAATGAATTTTTATCGATGTTACCGCTAGATCCGTCGATAAGATGAGCTTGACTGTTGTTCAAACGATTGGTCAGTTTCAATTTGCTCGGTGTTTCCTCTTCGACTTTCGGTTTGTTTTCTTTATCGGATTCCGAGAGTAGTCCAGGTTTTGTATCCTTTCCAGAATACAGGGAAGAAGGCCGTTCGATTTTACTAGATTTATTAAGTTTATCCTCGTCAACGTGTTTGCTCTTAAATAATTTCTCCTCCTCCATTCGAGATTTGTAAGCTTTCTCACCGACGAGTTCGCGTTCTTGTTTCTCCTTGCAATCCGTGGTATCCTTTTCGGTAACTTTAGTCTTAACGGTACCATTCTCAAAAGTTATGACCGATCGCATGGGTGAATTATTTTGATGTACATAGATCTTAGTACCCGGTGATCCAGAAATAGTCGTCGTACTTGTGGCATTCGATGCCAAAGTTACGCTATTTTGTATAGCTCGTTGTTCCTGAGACGAACCATTGACCGGACTTAGATTCGTCGATACTTGAAGAGTTATCGAGTTTTGCGCTTCTTGTAAAGGCGTTAACGATCCCTGCTGTACGACCTTCAACGGTGACGATTTCGCCGGCAGCGTGTTCGTCTTCAACGGGGAAGACGAAAGTTTACCGCTAGAAATCGATTTCCCACTCGAGTGAGACGAATGACCGGAAGACGTCTTTTGCAGTACCTACGAGGAAATAGATTTCTCATTTGAAGCGTTAGAAAGTAGCGAGGATCGGTGCGGAGCAACCGAGTGCACGCGTAGAGACACTTATACTATTCAATTTATGTATATATATATATAAGTATATATGTATATAGGTAGAGTAAAATATATAGATTTGCGTTCGATCAACGAATGACCATCGTTAAAACCAGATCTCAAAGCGTACATAATAACGTATCTATGTATAATATATGTATCTGTCGTGTCTACGCACTCGAATAGCTCTAAGGTTTAAAAAACAAAGCGACAGGGGAATGACTTTAGCATGTATACTCTATTAGATATATGTAGAAGAAATAGTTAAAGAAAGAGAGGCACGCTTTCGATCTCAGATAATAGCAAGTAAGTACTCTTACATACATATATACTTAAATAGAGATTCGATTGGACGTCTCACCTTGTGCTGGGGCGAACCGTTGGTTGATTTTGTGCCGCTAGCAGTCGAATCGTGACTCGGCCTACGAGAACTCGATTGCCTCGTATTGGACCTGGTAAGAGTAGCGGTTTTTCCAGGACTAACCACGTTGTTGGTAGTCCTAACGGAGCCAGAACTTCCACCGCTTCTACTCGGCGATGAATTGGCCGAATTTTTACCATTTTGAACTTGATTACGAGTCTGGTAGGGTTCTTGATTGGCGTTAGGCGGAAGGACAGATGCCCTCGAGGTACATCTACTCAAGCTAGAACATTTTGATCTTGGCATAGTCGAACACGGCGATCTATGCCTTCTCGAGCTTCTCGGTGTAGAATTTGCCAATAAACTCGATGAATCGCCGCTGGCTTGGCGTCGGTGCCGCCTCGGTAATGTTGCTGATCTTACCGAGCTCGAATCGTCCCAGACTTGGAAACTGGTCTGCGACTGATCCAACCCTTCCATCATCTGTAAACACACGCAAAATATTGATCTTTCAAATTGTATCTTCTTCTTCTTCTTACTTTTTATTCTGACTTTTTCTCTACTACTACTACTACTACTCGTTAAATTCAAAAAGAAATCTTTCGAAAGAATCCATTTTAACGGTACTCCGCTAGTTATTTACATTGGTAATTCTTACCGAAGGACTAGCAGCTCTCGTTTGCGTAGCTACGCTGTGTAGATGTACGACACGTGGGTTAAACCACTCGGTTGGAGGATATTGAGCGCTGAACGTACCCATTAATGGTGCACCCTTTCTCCTCGTGCTACGTCGAAATAGTCGCGAGAGCAGGCCTATTTTTTCTGAAAACATTCCCGAAAAGCCTTCAGAACGAATGGAACCAAAGTTGTTTTTACGATGCTAGAGTTTTCAGGATTTGGAGGAAGGGCTTGCCTGCTAAGGGTGACTAAGAAGCTTACGATTTGGATTAATTAAATAAGAAAAACAAAAACAAAAGAAAGAAACAACAAGAAAAATATAAAGAACCACATAATTATGATACAAATAATATTTCTTAAATGATTTTCTTCGAAAGCTTATGGACGTTAATAATTATTTTCAAGCAAGTTGTCCCGGTTAAGCAATCACCCATCACCAAAACAATCCCTCCCCCGACTCGACTCACTGGTTGGACTATGAGGTGCGCTATCGGTGCTGGCGTATTCGGCACTAGACGAAGTGTCACTTCTTTCCGGCCTCCTTGGCAAAGACCGTGAACTTCCGCTTCGGTGCAAACGTCTGGCCGATCCCCAGAGTCTAAGCGAGTGTCTCCTTTCGAGACGACCTGGCATCGATCGACACCTGGCAAACAGTACCTTGTCGTTTGGATTACCTACAAATCAAACGTACAATTAGAAAATCTTATAAACTAATAAACTATTCAATTAATTAGACCTTATTTATCTTACAAACGTTATTTTAAACGTCATACAAAAACCACTGTCACAATTCAAATACGCGAAGTGTATTATAAAAGTATATCTCAACATATTCACACCCGTTCGATTATTTTCAAATATTTTTCTCTAATATTGTATCGTTATTTTTCTATTTTGTTATTTTTGTCTTCCCTTACTTTTTTTTTCTTCCCCCCTTCCCCCCGAGAGCTCATTATCATCCGCTTCGTTTTATTTTCTATCTCATTTAAATTACCAACATAAAATATCAACGGGACATTTAAAGTGCGACTCTTTAGGCGACGTCGGTTCTTTGCCTTCTCAAAAAGTGGAACACCCTCGTTCCCGATTTTCATCCTGGTACATAGCCAGGGGCTATAGCCAACGACCGAATGAAATGCCTGCGTGAGAAACGACCGAGAAAGGAGTAAGAGAAAAGTAGGAAGATTATACATACCCATAACACACACACACATACATACATACGTGTACACATAATATACATATATAGAGAGATATTTTTATATATATGTATATATGAGACTTCCATGTGATCCCATGAGTGTATGTAACGGTAGGCAATGTCGTGACCAATAGTTAATGTATCGGTTGTGCTAAACGCTTTCCAAGCATCGGCAACTTGCCATGAGATTGGCTTGACTCTTTTAACGCGAACTCATGCGAGTTGCACACGCGTGCCGATATATTCACCAATCCCCATCAGTGTCTCTTCGTTTTATCCATATTTACTATTTAAAGCACATAAATGGCGAAAATAATACGATGCCTAACGCGATTAGTTTCTGTTTAGTTCTATCTTTGAATTTCCTTCTAACTCTCTAACACACACACATGCTATTCTTTCTCTCTCTGTTTTTCTAATACTATTAAAATTCCTCCAAATTTACTATCTACGATTAATCCTGTTTGCATTAAACTATACTCGATTGCTTTTATCTCACCTATACTTTACGTATCTACACGTGTATCATACGTTACACACACATATATACATGTATTATTAGGTCACGAAAGTACTTTCGCAGCATGTGTTCGATTGAGACTCTAAGATTTCGTAGGAATAGTTAATTAGAATGTTAATTGTCGAATATATTTTTCTGTTTTATTTTATTCCATTTTATTTCTCTGATAATCATTTGCCATTTGGCATTATGTTCAAATGAGAATCGTTCAAACCTAATAGGTGCACAAACCTAATATATTAATAAATTTAGATTTTGATATGTGCGAAAAAGATATTGGGACAAATGAAGGAACTTGTTTTTTAACTTTTCAATTGAATTTTAAATGAAATTTAAACTTGTTAAACTCGTGAGTGATTATTATCATTATTATTATTAATAATTAATACTCAACATTCCTAGTTTAATACTCGAATGAATATGCAAAAAATAACAAACGAAAAAGAAAGATAAGAACGATGATGTTCGAATAAAATAAGAAATAAAATTGAACGAAAAGAATTCGGTGAAATGAATTTTTGATGGAATTTGCGAGAAGACTCCTCGAAGAAGTATCAAGGACAACGACAACATAACGCGTTCGTCTCCTTGTCGTCGCATCGTCATCCAGCATGATCAAAAGAAAAAGATCTTAAACGTTTAGGCAGGCTAGCAGGTAAGCAGCTAACAGGTAAGCAGCAGACAACAAGTAGGGAGCTTCTTCTGGACACTCGGAACGATTCCCGAACACGTGCCGAACGAGTTTGCCCGGATCGACCGGTTTCGAGCGAGTTCCTCGAGAGTTTACGAGCACTCAGTTTCCTGTGGATCCTTTCACGAGAAGAGGAGAGGATCGACGAGGACGAGAAGACGAAAGCTAGCTAGCTAGCTGGCTTAGCTAACTTCAAACTTGGGCGTATCTTTCACGGAAAGAACGTACGTTTCTTTACTGCTATTTAGAAACAACTCTCTTGGTATCGTCATTCTCGTCAATAAAACAGCGAACAGTATCACAACGAGACACAACTGTTACGATCTATCGATTCTAAACGCATGGTATTTTAACGATGCAACGTGAAAGCGCGAAAGGAAGATAGAGATAAACATAGCGGGAGTACTGTCAAAGCGTATATTTAAGATAGTCTTGCGTTTCTCTTCGGTTATAGGTTAAAATTCTTACTTATTTCTTTTTCTTTGGTTGTCTGTCTATCTCTTTCTTTCTTTCTATATATTTTTAGCTTTCTCCATTACGTCTAAAGGTTTTTCCGTGTTACCGCGAGCTTCCCGGGTAAGTTCGTTGAAATATCATTAGTTCGTTATTTAGAAGTTCTAACACTGATGTTAGATAATTATGAAAGATTAAAAGAGATAGTGTATGGGGGGGCACATGGGGGAGGAATATATTTACTTACCACCACAGATGACATCCGCCAGATTGGTTTGAACCGCCTGATGCGTAACGTCACCGTCTCTAAGGGTCAACATTTCCCCATGAACCAGTGCCATAGCTTCGTCGTTGCTCATAAGCATACCACCCTGGCCTCTGGTCCCGTTAACCTCTCTCGAACATCTTCTAGAACTTCCGGAATCGCGCCTTAATCTTCTAGTTTCCGGTGTTACCACGAAATATCCCTGAGACGTATGGTAAATCTTTCTTTCTTGCATCAATTTAGCTAGTGCATCGTAAACGAGTTCTCGGCTAGGTCTTTGCATTGCCGGAAATGCGTTCCTGAGTGCTGATCTGAGGGTGTCCAATGTCGCTGCTTGCCTCTGCGAAGTTAACTCTAAGATCGCCCAACAAAGGGCTTCCGGAAGCGGAGTGAATTGTCCTTGAGAGACAGGTGCGACCAAGCAATCCTCTATGTCACCTGTTCAACAGATGTTTTATAATTAATTTCTGCTCGTGGTATTAATATCCTTCATTTTCTTTAATTAAATTCATATATATATGTATATGCG
Source organism: Polistes fuscatus (assembly GCF_010416935.1). Lineage (NCBI taxonomy): Eukaryota > Metazoa > Arthropoda > Insecta > Hymenoptera > Vespidae > Polistes > Polistes fuscatus. The sequence goes on from NW_025113100.1 coordinate 216,161, forward strand.
TGTATATATTTATATGGGGGTATATGTATGCATCTATGGTGTTGTTTATTTATATTCGAATTGACCAAACGTTTGATATTTTTTCTTCACCTTTTAAATACACGAACTTGCGTAGCAAGATGTATCTGATTGTTAATCCGATATGTTATGGCTATGGTGTCGACGTTATAGCGTTAGTTTACAACTGGTGATACTCGAGAAGCTGGCCTTTCTAACTCGAATCGAGACGGTTCGAATTTCTTCTCTCTTGTGTGTTGTGTGTCGACTTATGTTAGTTGGATACAAAGCTTTTCATTAGCGCGAGCACGTGCTATAACGTGCTGTTATAGTTATTTTATTTATTTATATCTAATCAATGCGATCCTCTCTATTATCTTCGATTATATTCAAATAATTTTACGATCGATAAAAAATCATCGATATGTTTAATAGTTTTGTATTGTTAATATTTTTAATATTCTATATTTAAATAGATAACACACTTTAAGGTATTTTATTTATTGCAAAATATTTATAGATATTTTTCAAATATTTTATAATCGAACAATACAATTTGAAAATATTACTTATTGGCCAATCCAATACTTTATAACGAGAGGATTAAATTCTCTAACATAGATTTATATTTTTCTCCTTAAAGAAAAAATGTCTTCATTTTTTCTCTCTTCGGTTTACTTCGAATAAAATTTATTTATCTATCCTATCGAAAGTGGTTATATATCTCGAATTAAAGTCTATCGAAAGTAAAGCGGTATATCGAAAAGAGAGGGTGTTAGAAAATTTATCGTCGAAGGAAATCGTATGGATAAATCTCGTCGTTCTCTTTCTCTCTCTCTTGACAACTACAACTACAACTACAACTACAACTACCAACGAGAACGAAAATAGCAACCGATACCGATATCGATATTGATCTTTATCGATATGGTATTTCACCCTATTAAACTCGGCGCCTCCTTTCGATCATTCCTTATTAACTGCAAATATGCCATACATATAGTGTTTTAACAAACATATACCATAGAATATAATATAAGTCAACGTCCCTGAACTAATGCAATTGCCATTCATCGAAAATCTTGCCAATAGTAGCAGCAGCACCACCAGTAGGAGTAACAGTAAAATAACACTTATAGGTTAGGTTTTAACGATCGATAGTTTTAACGATTTTCTTTACCGAGTTTCATCTTTACGAGTCGATTGTGATTTTAACACAATGCTTCATAAAGATCCAGTTGATCGGCCATCCTGATTTCCTACTTGCAATATATACCACATAGTAGTAATAGTAATAGTAGTAGTATTAACCACGTGTTCGATGTGTATCGGAACATCTTGGAAAAAAGTCACCAGGAATTCTTATTATTTCCCTAGTCACGTTTTTACCCCCCTTTGCTATCCTTCGTTTCCCGTACTTTCGTACATTTGGTGCACGTCCCACGAAGAGACAGACCACCGTACGGATTATTTCCAACTTCGCGATTCTCGAAGCCTTCGAGAATTCACGTGGTAACAATATAATCGTGATAGGAATATCTAATCTCTTTTGTAGGCCCGCCATCCCCCCTTTTACCCTCGTTCCCTTTATAATAGTAACGATTTCAAATCGAACGTCGTCGTCAACGTAGATACGAACGAGACGAAAATGTACAATTTTTGTTTCTTTCATTTTATATTTTTGTTCTTTTTTTGTATCTTTTCTTCTATACTTTTATAAATTTCAAGGTTCTCTTCCCGTCACCGTCATTGTCAATTATATTCGATAAAACACACGCGTCTCTTTAAGAATTATAAAAAAAATAAAAAGACAGAGAGAGAGAGAGATGAATATCAATGAAGAGGATGACATGAAAAATGATTTCGATGCGATACTTCTTACGTTGAAGGTTTCATGCAAACGCCATTGTCCCTTTGTATAGATGCTAAATGTTCATGATTAATGGCACGAACGACCCTGTATAGATGTATACATGTATACGTGTAATACTTATTACATAAAACACGATGATACCTACTAGGAGTCTTGGTTATTAACAAGTCTGGACAGATGGCACGTGGATTTCTTTCGTAAGAACATACTTTTTTTTTAAATCGTAACACGTTTAACTATCTTTATTATATTCCTTTCTTTTGTTAGATTTTTATTACTATTTATTATTATTATTATTATTTTTTAGTGTGCGGTGATACACGGTAAAAGTAGTTTAAAATTCTCCCATCATATTGCCCCCTAGCCCTACGAACTGGCTCAGTCTCGTAATGCATTTTAATCAGTTTCACCCTTACCCTTTTATAGTCTACCATATGCGGATTGCGAAGGGTCCGTTCGTGAGATATCGTATATTACGTTATATTGTAATAAATTTGAACGGGAGTACATTTTGTTCATTTAAATCATATATTAGCATTCGCGTATAGCATATTGCATTAGGAATTAGATTATTCATTATATTAATTAATATTATTATCTATAAAAAAAAAAAAAGCGGGGTTTTCTGTTACCATTAATTAAGTATAATAATTTGATACCTTATATGAAAAGAAAAAAGGAAAAAAAAGAATCTAACGCAAAGTATTCTTTACATATGTAAATTAGATTATTTCAAATGAACGTTAACGAAAGATAATTTTTTTCTAATGGCGAGCGTAAATGGGAGTGGGATTAACTCGAGGAAGAAGTTTCTTGCAACATAACCGATGAATTTCTATCGGTATCTCTTTGGAGATGAGTAACAAGCGTAACGACGTAACTGGGTAACCAGCAGAGTAACTGGTTCACTAACGAGTTCAAAGAGTGCGATCGAAAGCCGTCGTCCAATGCGACGACGTTCGTGTTCTTTCATCGTCCCTTTTTTTCCTCTCTTCTTTTTCATTTTTTTTTTTTTTCAAGTGAAAACTTCTTTAGAACTTCAACTTCGTTACGGCAAGATCCGGCAAGGTATATTTATTTCAATGAAATTTCTTATAATATAAATCAAATAATAATATAAACCAATAATTAATAATTCAAATAAACCAAATGATAATATTTCCAATAATATAAATCAAATAATAATATAAACCAAATAATAATATTTCCAATAATATAAATCAAATAATAATATTATTCCAATAATATAAATCAAATAATAATATAAACCAAATAACAATATAAACCAAATAATAATATTTCCAATAATATAAATTAAATAATAATATTTTTCCAATAATATAAATCAAATAATAATATAAACCAAATAATAATATAAACCAAATAATAATATTTCCAATAATATAAATTAAATAATAATATAAACCAAATAATAATATAAACCAAATAATAATATTTCCAATAATATAAATTAAATAATAATATAAACCAAATAATAATATAAACCAAATAACAATATAAACCAAATAACAATATAAACCAAATAACAATATAAACCAAATAATAATATTTCCAATAATATAAATTAAATAATATTTTTCCAATAATATAAATTAAATAATAATATAAACCAAATAATAATATAAACCAAATAATAATATTTCCAATAATATAAATTATAATAATATAAACCAAATAATATAATTCAAATAATATAAACCAAATTTAGTGTCCTCCCTCCCTCCTCCTCCTCCTCCACCTGTATGCAATAGTACTAGATAACGGTAAATTTAGAGAATGATTAAGGTTTTTTAAATAGTCCATTGTATGGAATAATAAATAGTAGGAAACTTAGGTTTATGTATATATATATATATATATATTTAACGTTGAGTTCACGAAGTAGTACGTGGCACGAATATTTCTCACGTTCCTTTGGATCGTCCATGCATATGCATCTTCCCTTCGTGGAAAGATCCAGTTGCCCAGTCCCCTGGAATTCCTTTGAGCTCTCTCTCTCTCTCCCTCTCCCTCTCTCTATCTTTCTCTCTTCTCGTCCTTTTACTTGGAAGGAATCACGTGCGTAACTATGCGAGGAAACGACTCACCCACGCGAACCTTTTAAGGGAGCCAACTAAGACGTGCCGAGGGAGGTCGGAATCACAGTGGACAGGTGCACATAGCAACGTCGTTTCGCAGCCTGCATTTTCTTCCCCCCCCTTTCATTCCTTTCCCCCCTTCCAACTTTATGCTAAAGTTCTCTCTCTCTCTTTCTTTCTGCACCCTTCTCGAGTTAGCCCTTATCTTGCCGTTAACTTATGACCAAATCCTTGTAATTCTCCTCGAGAAGAAGAAGTACAGACAGGTAGCTGAAAATAAAAAGAGAGAGAGAGAGAGAAAACTTGTCTGTGCAACATAAAATATGGTACACGAAGGTAATGCTGCAATGAATAAGCAACAAGCATCACACGAACGATCGACTTTACCGCTCACTCATCAACGCTACGTACTCGTACTACCTACCTACCTACTACTATTACTACTACTATTACTACTACTATTATTATTTTACGTTCATGGACGGGATGCTGCATGGTGTCTCGCGAAAATACGATTCAATTTAACTTATCTCAACCGGAGTATATTTCACTTGGAGAAGAGAATCTTGCATTTTTCTTTACCACTTTTACTCACTCTCTTTCGTTTATATTCAAAGACACTTTAACGAACATTGTAAGGTTTAGTAGGAACGTTAAACTTGTACAGATAAAGTTTTATACGATATAAACGATCGTTATTTCTCGGATAGAAAAATATAATGTGTTCGATGTGTTTTTAATTTGGTGGAATTAATCGTTTGGAAAATTGTTTAGATTTTATCTATCGAGAATATATTTTTTTTCTAAATATTTCATTCTATAATAAAGTAATATATTATCAGTACACGTTTGAATATTTCGTAGATAATATTGGATTGGCTAATAAGTGAGTATGGTTATTTTAATAAAAATTTACATGATTCGAGCTGCTCGGTAGATTTTTGTTAAAATAAACACCCTTGCTTAGTTGAAAACCGATAGGTCGGTATATTTCGATATCAGTTAAGAATTTAAACAACAATATTTATTTTCTCAATAATTTTCATTCTTTATCAATTTGTTTTCGTTTCGTTTATCGAAAGAAACATCCCCTTCCTTAATCTTTCTCACTTTCATCCCTACTTTTAAAGTGTCACGAATACACGAGTAAAGAATTTACCTTATTAGAAAGTTTAGAATACTAAAATAAAAAACTGGTGTGTGTACTTATGTACGCACGTAAGAAGTTATACTTCTTTGCCGTACCAAAACGAACATAACCTCAATAACCTCACAAAAAAACTTCAAAGAAAAAAATAACTTAAAAGAAAAAAATAATTATTATTATTATCTATATAAGAAAGAATAAAAAAAAGAAACAGAAAATATCAAAATATAGATATCAGTCCACACTAAATATAACAGAGATATATCGAATTATTTCACGCGTTAACAGCCATGGCGCGGTTACAGCATTAGTTCTCGTTTCGATCATTTAAGTAAAGCAGCGCTGCGTACGATTAGTATTTGGATGGGTGACCCGCTTGAGAAAAAAAGGGGAAGAAGAAGAGAAGACAACTTCATGCCGTATACTTGAAATCGCTTTGCCGCGCTTTCGTAAATACCGACAAACTTCATGGTGTCGATTTTTCGTGTCGCTCGGAACAAAATCACTCCCCATTACATTTTCCCCAACACGCCAAAAGAAGTATAACTTCAAAATAATTTGATATATCTCTAATAGAAAGATTTATAAATAAAATCTTTTCAAATTTAATTTTATATAATATAAAATCGAATGTGGGATTTGACTTACTCGATATGATACGATATATTATATTAGATGCATTTCTTCGATTCGATATTTATTTGAAAAGTAAAACTCAAATACCAGGAATACTTTTCCATAAATAGAGAGAGTAAGGAAAGCTAAGAAAGATCTAAACTACGTAGAAGTTGGTTGATAATCGTTGCGTGGGAGTAAGCGAGTTTCGATCTCGTTTACTAACACGATTTCTTATCCCTTTTCAAAGATAGGATATAAATGGTGGAAAGAAGAAGAAGAAGAAGGAGACAACAAAAAAATGATTCGTGATGGCAGAGAGTGGTTCGTTATAGGACAACTTCTTGTAAATCGAAAGGGGGAGGGTGGAAGGTGGGGGATCACGAAAGAAAGTAAGATAGAAACTATGCGATTGCACAATTTTCGAGAAGATGAAGGAGAGTAGAAGGGAGAGGGGTGGGTGGGTGGGTGGTAGGTGATGGAGAATCATCGTTATCGATATGGGTACCAAACCTAAAAGGAAAGTGTATCCAAGGAACAGGAATCGTGAAACTTTCGTCGTATTTTTAGTCTTTGTCGTCGTCGTCGTGGTCGTCGTAGTTGTTGGCTGCGTCGATTTCTAGGGCGTGGAACATCGTGAGAATCTCTGTTAGAGGACGTATTTCAAATTGCCAGTTGATTCTAGCTTATAAGGGAGCCTGACACGGATATTACAATCACCTTTGACCCGATGCAAGAATCGACCCCGTTCAACACCGTGATTCCCACTTGATAGAGAGAAATAAAACGAAGAAATAATTTACGTATTAAACGTGTTTCTCGTACGTAACATTTAAATAAATTCGAAATAAAACTTTGTTGTACTTTGTTTAATTATTTTTAGAAAATGGATCAAACTTGGAGAAGGAGGGTGGGGGGGAGAGATAATATATTTCATATTTTAAATCATTGGTATCATTTGAAAAAATAAGTTAGTCGGTTACTTAAGATTTGTACATTGTAGTTAAGTGGGTAAACGATATATGCACCTGCTATGCACTATGGCAACACATGCAAGAGGTTTATTATTAGCTTAATCCTGCACCTTTCTATCATTCCACGTAAGCCTTTGTTAGAATAATACATTGCAACGATGCAACAACAACAGCGGGGTCCAGCCAGCCAGTCAGCCCACGTTGCGACTCGGTTGAGTTTCGAACCTCGAAGTAAGGTGGGGTCCGTTCGATCTTCGACTCGATTCACCCACGCGAAATATATCGATGAATACACATACACACACACATATATATCGATAGAGAAAGAGAGAGAATCAGAAATATTTTCCTTTGCCAGGAGGAGACAAAGACAACAGCTGTTAACGATGGTATCGAAGATAACAACGAAAGAAAGATTGAGAATAATCCTGCGAATGGGTCGTTTCAAAGTGAGTGAGTCCACTTCTTCCGGTATGCTGGAACACGTTGCAAAACATGCCGCATATATTCTTATCGCAATGATCCATCGTGTCAGCCCAGTCGACCTCCGCCGCCGCTTTATGGATCAGCCTCATGGGAAACTGCAAAGACCACTTGCAAGGAAGGAATCACTTCGTAACAAGGTGACCTTTGAGTTCTTCTTCTTCTTTCTCTTTCTTTATTTTTTCTTCTCTTTCTTTCTTACTCTTCTTATGCTATGCAACGAATGCTGTTCTATGCAAATCCAAGAGATGTGATTCCGGACCCCGAGGCATCCCCGCCCTCCTTTCCTTTCCTTTCCTTTCCTTTCCTTTCCTTTCCTCTTATTTATATATCTCTCTCTCTCCTTTTTTATTTTTTTTTTTTATTTCCTTTCTTATTTTCGTACTTTTTCTTTCTATTTTATTATACGAAAAGATCATCATTTTCCTTATAAGCTTTTCCTACTTTCTTATTACCACCCGTTCTTTATTATTAAATTGTTTTATTTATATTTAGTTAGTTGAACATTTTCTTCATACGTATTTTATATCGATAATATCTTCGAAAAGTGAAAGTATACTTGCAATATTTATAACTAATAGTTATTATTATTTCTATCGGGAAGTTATATTTTCATAGTTATTTTTCTATTATATATGCATATATATATAATGTCTTATTTATTGTGCAGGTTATGGGTAGATAATAGGTAGAATTGTTTCTCTCTAATAACAAAGATTTTATTTTATTTTGAAGAAAATAATAATGTAGCAACTTAGTCTAATTATTTATCCTACCTGTAATAACAAAGAAACAACATTCAATGCTAATATCCACACCGTTGTTTCTTGATTAATTTTCTTACATATATCTCTTAAATCTCTATATCTTTTCACTCCTGCTTTCTTTGTAGCACTAACGCCACCTGTTTTATTCCCTAACCTATTTACGCGCTAAATTCAATATAGCTAAAACTACTGTCCTTACATATATATATGTAATATCCATTAGACGATGCATTAATAAATATTTTACGGAAAATGAAAAAGATTAATATTTATATTTAATTATTATATAAAAACGCATCTCGATGGAGTATATTTAGTAAATGTACGATATTTTGCAACTAGCAGGATTCCTTAGGTACAAGCTGGTGGTGGTGGTGTTGGATATTTCAAAAGAATTCTTTTCTCGATTAGTATCGAAAAAATGTGAGAATAAAAAAATAGAAAAGGTGATTGAGATGAGAGAAAGGAATGGAGAGTGGAAAAACTAACTTACACATACACACACACACATATAATATATGTACATAGTTAGGCGACTCTTTGAATCGGACGAGGATCGGTGTTTAGAATGGTCACGCCTAGATGCGATTCCCTTCGGACAAGGTGTGGTTGGTAGCACCTCACCTGGACTGATAATACCGGACCAGCTTTCTCACTCTTTGCTATTGGATTTATGTATTCCTGTCAACGATCAATAGCCTGCTGGAGTTTAACAGTCGGTCGTTTTGTTAGTCTCGCATGGAATGCAGATATATATTGTGTAAGGAAACACACCAGTCAATTATATCTAACAACCACGTGTAACACATTTCTTTTATATCTTCATCTCTACTTGATTTCATTATTTGATAATTATTTATCTCTCGAGAAGAACAATTTTTCGAATTAATTAGCCCCGTTCGATTAATCGAATCAATTATATCATTCGTTACAACACGTTCGTCAAATTAATTGTTATTTATCGTATAAGATAGATCTTCGAAGATTATTTTACGATTACACACATTCCAAATTACATAAAATATTATACATTATTGTAATTTATTTTTATATTTTTCAATGTTTCGTATCGTCTCATTTCAAAAGAAATGTTACGTACCAAATATATATATACATGTGGACAAAACGTGTACACGTGGCTATGCATTCATACGTCCATTATGTAAGTACATTAATTCAACGTCCATTAATTCGATATGCAAATAAATTACATAAGTATACAAGTCAATTAAGCTTAGGTGAGCATGCCAAGCGAATAACAGCAGGAGTAACAGCAAATGCAACAGTAACAGCAGCAACAGCACGGCATGTAGTCGCGTCTCGATCAGTTTCTCGTTGTTATTGGCTCTCTTTCTCTCTCTCTCTCTTTCTTTCTTTTTCTCTCTCTGTATAACCCACGAAAGCCACTTCCGTGACAGATCTATCTATATCTGATAGACGCCCGTAGATCCTTTTGTAACGCTTATATCCTCTATGTTCTTTTGCCAATGGTAAACCCCTCTAGGAACACAGTACTGTACAAGAGTATCAGTGTTATCGTAGAACCGATTGAATTTACGACGAAGTTAGATCGAACGAGAGAGCCTGACTTTCATCGAACGAGATAACGATCGTATTAAAGATACTATTATGAGATAATGTTTAAAATGTGATTCTTTAGATCCTTAGGGGTTATCTCGACAAGGCCGTACACAACAATTCGAAAATACTAAATCGAAATTGAGATTTTCAATGTTAAGAGATTGCAGGAGACTATTTATTCACTCTGATCAATTAATTCTCGATTGAAAAAATGTCTTTCTTTTAATTAAACTTCTTTAAGATCTAGGACAATTAATTATCTCATACATTTATTTTCTAATCGTATGTAATAATGAATGAATTAACAAAAAGGTTGATGTAATATTTGTGAGTGTCTATTATCGATTTATAAAAAACAAACAAAATAATCGATTGTGCAATATTATTTATTCGCGTTGTTGTTGTTGTTGTTTTTTATTTTTTTAATTGTTTTTGTTGGACGCAAATAAGATGCGAGACGTTTCTCGTAGGTAGGTAGGTAGATAAGTAAGTAACCTTTTGAGTGCCGACAGTCACGACGACTGATGGGATTCGTGATTCTCTTGGAGAGAATTCTCCGATTGGATCCGGGTCGCACCACCACGATTATTGACTCCTCTCTCGACTGTGAGGAGAGGATCATCTTCCCTCTTGTAAATATATGTTTAATACGTTTAACGATCCTCACGTAAGGATCATCGATATCGTTTTCATTTTATTTTGACGATATTTCAAATATATTTCAAACGTATTCGTCATTTTTCTTCTTATTTTTCTATTTAATCGAACGTTTTCATTGAAATATTTGATCATACCTATGACACGTGATTTAATCACGTTTGATTTATCACGTTGAAAGAACAAATGGTGGTGGTGTGGATGTTTTAAGGTAAAGATATGTGTTTAGATTTTGTACGAGTTCACATTATTTTTCGAAAAGAAATAAAGAAAGACGGATTTTAAAAATAGTCAAAACTCAGCATGGTACCAGCCGGTGATGGTCTCTATGTGTATACGTGAATGTTTTGTGTGTTTATGTAGCATCAGAAACTAAAACCTGTCGTTATCTTTTCTCTCCTCCAACTATTTTTAAAAGAAACCAGAATATCTAAGGAGGGGAGAAAAAAAAGTGTACTTTCGAGTTTCCTGTCTTTTAAAGTATTATTTCTCAGTCGAGAAAATTATCTTTACAATGTCAACCATAAAATTTCATTTATTTTTCATTTTTCTAGATCAAAGTAATAGTATCTTTCTTCTCAAACGTCTAATAAGATCAAAGAAGAATATTTCAAGTCGTATGTTAAATTCAAACGCGTTTATAACAATTTGTTAAAGTGTTTTATATCGCGATTAGATTAAAATCATTTATTATTAGAGAACACGAGGTATTACTTTGATCTCGATTACGTTAAATATACTATATGGTATCTGTTAAAATAAAAAAAAAATAAATTTAAGATTTACACAGGTATATAGATTCTCTTTTGTTATTTCAGAATCCAGCAACGAATCACGATCGATTACTTTCGATAATGGCGCAACCAGTGTCCGTGCCAAAGGAATCGGTTTCTTCATTGGATAAGATAAACGTCAATAAAATCCAGGTATAACTAACTCCTATCAGGTTTAATCCTTGAAACGTTCACTTTAGTGATAAATTAATGAGCTATTTCCGTGATTTAACCAATGAGAATTAAATAATATCGTTTATCTCGATCTCTTTTAACTAATTCTAAAGCTTTATGATTCGAGATAGAATTATTATCCACGATCTTTTCTGCACGTTGTCTGTTGTTTGATTTTTTTTTTTACGAAATTTTGCAATATTCTTCGATGAAGAATAATTATTCCGAACTTATTGCACGAATTTATATACTTCTATCTAAATCTTGCGAATTGTGTAATGATTGAAGACTGAATATGAATTTATGTATCCTACTTAAATATATCTCAATGTTTTTTATTTTTTTTTTTGTTATCTCTATTTCTTGAGTCAATTTTGAAATAAAACAAAAACAAAAAAAGAATATGTAATCGTAATGATCGTGCAATAAATAAGAAAATGACTTTCCTAAATCATAGTAGGAAAGAACCAGAGGACACATAGTTACGTAACGTTAAAAGATATATGTTAGTAAGTACTTATGTACACCAACGCAATAAGAGATACGTGTTCAATCCCGTAGGCGAGACACGTGGAATTTCTGATTTGTAATTGTATCGAGAATTTCTTTTCTAGTTTCCCCCTGTGAACTGAGAACGCCATGTCCGTTGCGGATAGTTGCTAAATTTATGGTCAATTTAATCCTCATTCGGTATCACGGAGAGAAGCCAATGTAAAATGGAGAGAGAGAAAAAAAGAAAAAAAGAATATATATAAAGAAAAAGGAAGAAAAAGAAGAAGAAAAAAAAGAAAAAAAATAAGAAATAGATACGACAGATTTGTGGGCGAGATTAATAGCCGATTCAACATTCTTAGTTGGCAGAGATACACACACACACACACAGATACAAGGCGTGTCGTAATTTCTCAAACCGGTAACTGAATTAATCGAGTGTCCTTGCTAGGAATTACAAGGAAACAAAATGAATATTAAAAGAAATGATATATATATATATATATATATATATATATATATATATATTAAAATAATCATTTTTGTTAGATTAACTTTACACTTTTTGAATTTTAGATTGTCATCAAGAATTTATAATACAACTGGTAAAAAAAGTTTCAGTCACAAGTTTGCTTACTATAAACTAAGGACAATAAATTGTCAGATAGATAGTTCGATGTGTAGTTGTAACACGGAAGCGTTAGCACGAACATCTTGCAAATATCCTTGAATAGTTTCGAGTATATACGAGTAGCATACGAGTGATTCGAGATCAACGGTGCAAAGATGAAATGTCGTGATAATTCCATCGACGAAGGAAATTAATCGAGCGTAAATTTGAACGATTCGTGTAACATAATTGGCGTTGCTTTTATCGACAAAGATAGATCAATACTGTTAGATTAGAAAAATCTATTTTATATACCTATTTCACCTATGGTATCTGTCACGAATTTCTTTTCTATATTGGTACATGCATATAGATATATGTTGAAAAATATATTCAATAGAAAAATAATACTTTTATATTAAAATACAATATTATCGTTATAATTATTAATATGTGATTATTACTATTATTATTATTAATATAATTTTATATATTGCAGGAGAAAACGAGCAAAAATAAAAAACCAAGAAAACTGTTCAAGCAAGGAAAGTAATAATTTGAACGAGTTCGAATCAACTCTATCGAGTATTTTAAGCGTTCGGTTGGAAGAAAAAACAAATTCGTTTGTAAATTGATTGCAGCCTTGGTTAGAAGTTCAAAAAAAGAAAGAAGAAATATAAAGTAGAGAAATAGTGGGCGATGTGTCATCAATCATGTCGTCCGTCTCTTATATTTACGATCTGTCATGCTTTCTTGACATTAGCCTACATATGATATTAATTTGAAAAAGAAAAAAAAAGAACAAAAAGTAGAGAAAATTAAAATAAAAATTAAATGTAAAATAAAAAATAGTAATACATAAATTATAATAGTAAAATAAAAATTGTAATATAAAAATTGATCGTTGGAGATATTATAATTTTGATTATTTATTAATATCGAGCTCTCATTATTGAATCAATTCATTTTAAATATGATAAAAAGAAAATAATACACGCGCACATCTATCTTCCACTTCGATATTAACATTTAATTTAATCGCAAATATCTACGTGTGCGAGCACGCGCGTCAATATTTCATGCATTTATTTATAATACGATAGTAACGTATATTTAAAGAACATCAAATTCTTTTTTTCAATTTTCGAGAGAATCGTAAGCGTGTCGAATGAAAAGAAACGTGTGTGACGTCGTATAAATGAGGATACATTCCAGAGAGATGTTAGAAAACAAGCGTAAATTATCGACACGAGAGAAAAGAGAGACGAGAGAAATATAAATAAAAAAACAACAAATAAAAAAGGAGAGATAAGAAACGCTAATTAAATTTACATTGTAATCTTCGTAGTAGTCGTAGTCGTCGTCCTCCTCCTCGTCCTGGTCCTCGTCGTCGTTGCGGATTATTTTTCCTCGATATATCCTTAATAGTGTTAATTATTAATTGTTAATAGCTAATTAATCGATAGAAATGTCTACTGTTGTTTAAAAGCTCGGAATATACGTTGGGAGCACCGTCCTCCTCGAAGTTCCCCTTGAGACTGGCACGTTGTCCTCTATGAAAGTACTTTTATCAAATGTTGTTTATAAGACTTTCCGAATGTTGCGCATGTGTATAAAGGGAATAATACACCTAATACATAATATTTAAGATTGTAACGTTCCGGTTTTAGTATTTTTATCATTTTTATGCAATTTTTTAATCGCTCCTGCGCAGTGATGACTTTAGGAGTAAATTTTCCTGTAATATAAGAAGAGTGTCGTCTATCTTCGACTTGTCGGCTACTTTTGGCTAGTCGTCTATGTTCGGCTAAATTAAGTACATTAATTATATTAATTATAACATTAACAATATACTAATTTTGTTAACTAAGTTCGGCTGAATTATTATACAAATCTGATAGTTGTATTAGTGTAATATGAGTATGTATTGGAATGCAATTATCATTGCTGGAATAGCATGTTAAACCCTCGAGCTATGATACCATAGCCTGTCTGTCTGTCTGTCTGTTCGTGGCCTTCGAATCAAATTTTTTGGTTCTCCCCCGTTGTCTTTTTTTTTTTGTTTCTTTCGGTTGGCTGGAAAGTACATTCCCTTCGAAAGAAAAGAAAAAGAAGACAAATAAAAAATATAGAAGTAACGATCATTTTCTCCGTATGAGGTGTACGACATCGAAATCCACTCTGAGCGGTTCGGTGCATGTGCCGGCTGCATCAGTCGAGAATAAAGCTCCTGGAGGGTCTCCTCCAGACGCTCAAGGACGTAACTGCGCAAACGAGCGACCACAAGTAATGCAAAGTAACGTTATTTGCGGTCTCCAAGTGTTCCGAGGCTTGAGTTCTTGTTCGAGACTGAGGAGGAGGCGTAAACTGCGAACTCGTTCAAGTCATTTTTATTTCTTTCTATTTTACTCTCTTTCTTTCTTTCTTTCTTTTGCTAGTTCTCTCTTTCTCTCTTTAACTCTTTCTCTTTCTTTCTAATAGATAGAAAATGATCGATACTTTTACTTCCAGTTACGTTCAAGTGTCGAATGTCGATTTCTATCATAGTTGTTTGCTTCTAAATCCTTTTCAAATAGTTCCTATTTACTCGTGACAAAGTAAAACTGATTCAAAATAGTTTCTAGTATATATATAGAAAGAGAGAGAGAATAATGTTCCCATAGAAGTTAAAAAGTATAGATTAAACTAGTATGTAATATACGATTCTTTCAGTTTTCCTTGTTACTTCGACCTGGAGTCATGCCAAATGTATTCGTACTATCTCTCGAATATCGTGGAATGAGTTTTCCAATAGAGTAAAACCAATGGAAAATATATATTTCTCCATTTTTTGCGGTGCTGCAGAAATAAATAGAGAAATAAAGGAGGAGTGGAGATAAAGATAGAAAGATAGAAAGATAGAAAGATTGTAACGTGGTCCAATTCCCATGGATATTCCAATATAAATCTACGTACATGTATATCTATGTGTGTATATGTTACATGACTGCATAGTGCATACCATTGAACTATTTTTAAAAGAGAATCAGTTTTATTATCGATCGTTCGATTTCATGAAATTTATTAATCTCATACATGTAATATAATTTATACGATCATTTTTATAAAAATAATCATTTTCCATCAATTTCACATGTATAATACTATTACAGCTTTCTACATGCTAGGCTTAGAACTTTTCAGCCTTCCCATACGTAATAGACGTAGTACATTTTTATTATATATAGGCATTAATACCATTTGTTCCTTGTAAATATGAAAAAATGTATGAAAAATATTGTTTTCTTTATACGAGCTATTGTAATACATACCAATATGGACCAATCATAGTGCACCAATAGTGCATTAATTAATGGCAATTCGACAGTCAGAATTAGCTTGCAATTTGTCAGTTATGCAGTTATTACTATCCTTGCCAGCCGATTAAAGCAATCATTATGTATATACATTAGCAAAATATGTATAGAATGGATTCAATAATTTCAGAGATGTCATGTCATGTCAATTCTTTAAGGATGCAACGAATGCAACGAAAATTATCTCCTATACAATTGCATTCTTCTGTGCCAAGCGAAAAAGTTATTAATTTACATTGTCTTTATTCTATTCATTATTTTTTAAATATTTATAAGAGACGTATATACTTTATAGAAAAATAGAATTGATTTTTGATTTATTTAATGAATAAAATATAATTTTCAATTTGACTAACGTTGTGAAGAAGAAAGCCAAGTTATGTATGTGTGGGACATTCTTGTGTACGTGTACGAATTTCTAATGGTCACGTGACGTCCGAAATGCAAGACTGTAATTGAACGGCCAATCAACGTTCTTTTCACTTCGTCCGTGGAGAAGATCGCAAGGAATTTTTGGCGTCCTGTTAATTATAGGTAATTAAAATATATTTTTTAACGTATAGCCTTCTATTATATATCAAACGATAGCTACAAGCAAGATTTTTATACGTGATTGTTTTTAGAACGCAATATTAAAAAGTTCGAGAGATATTCGTGAAAATAAAATTTGTATTTCTCGGCTTGCCGCCAAATCCAATCTAAGTTGTTACCTAATAATATTTGTTCTAATTTTGTAGCTTATTTTCACGATATCGATACTCATTATCATCTTTATTGATTAAATTTTATTGTTTCGGATAATGAAGTATATTTTTCTAGAATTTCTATGTTCCTACATACTATTTCTAATCTTTTAATATTTTTTTATAATAGATGGAAAAAATGCAAATTAATTAAGCTGCCAACGTTCAGATGTCGCTGCGTGCACTCGTGAAGGCGTCACCAAATGGCGGGTGCGAAAACCATTTGAAATCGTCATCGGTATATGTTGCAGTGATATTAATTTAGTGCATCTCATTAATTTAAGGTAATTAAAAAGTATTTTCTAATGTACAGTGTTCTATTATATATTAAACGATTCTTCTAACAAATGATTTCGAAGTGACATAATCGAAAAGTTACGATAATATCGAGAATAAACAATATTCGCATAGAAAATAATTCTATGCATTCGTTACATTTATGTACGTTATAGATTTAATACAATTTTAATTATGGTTCAATATATTACAGCTTACCTAATGGACACAGATGAAAAACAATCACTACTGCTCTAATTTCAACGCATCGGCCAGAGTGAGAATAAAAACATCGGAGCATCGAAAACTTTCTTCTCTTTGTCTAATGTAAGTACATACACGCATATGCACACATACAAAAAGACGACAATCTTGAAAAGTGACATTTTCCTCTTAACCTAACTTTTTATTTACATTATTACATATAATTAATTATCATCTTTATTTATTTCATTTAAGATGCATTCAAACTATTCTTTATTTCATATTTGATTTTAATAATCATATATATGTATATAATTAAATGATCTATTATATATTAATTATATTTTTTAATTTTTTCAGGTTATATTAATCATCTCATTAGACTTCTCTTTACTCTTGGATGCACTCGATGCAACTAGACATGATGCAATGCATGAAGAACATAGACCTAAGGTAAAATATAATTTATTTCACTATCAGAAATGATTTAAAAAGTATTTTTATGCTCGACATATTCTTAGGAATAGTATGATGTCTTAATAATGGTTCAATATATATATATGCATTGTAATTAGTTTATCCAATATTGGAAATAAATTTAACAATTATTTTTCATAATTTTAAATCCAATAATCGATATATACATAAATATACTTATTGATTATCTAAATTTTCTAGCAATCTAATACATTTAATATATACATTTTAATATGCATATACATTTCTATTATGCTTATAAAAAATTCCACATTACATTTGATAATTATATTCTAAAATAATTTCAATCAAAAAATCAATATAAAGACACATAGAATTAAATAAAAGTCTATCTTTAAAAATACAAAACAATACATCAACAAAAAAGTAGTTCTCAATACATTCTTATACTATGTTTTTTATTTGTAGTTTATTTTCTAACATGCGTATTTACTTTTTATTTTTATGTGTAGTAACGATCGATACAATAGAATGTATATGAAGAAAAAGGAAGACACGAGAAGGATAAGGTCAAAGTCAAACGTTGTCGAACGTTAGCTATGTTTATATTCCTCGACGAATACCGCGAATGTCCTCTATCCTAGTACGCATAGAAAAACATCTCGAACGATTAGCTATGCTTACTAGCTATGTTTACTAGGAGGGGAGAGGTGATGACGTATACCAAACGTCTTATTTCGCGTTTGAACGCGTCACAGGTAAGACATAACGATTTCCCTTTCCGTCTAATCATTTAATATCGCTTAATTAGATAATATTTTATTACAGAATTTGATATCTAATTAAATCTCATTTGATTTACAGATTCATGCAGTCATAATCGATGCTGTGAATGCATTGAAATTAGGTAAGAAGATATATAATCAAAATTATAAGATCATATATTTTTCTATAGTTTTAAAAAGATTTTGATACAGATTTTTATGATTTCAGAAAGACGTTTGCCATCATCCCATTCTTCTCATCGTTTTAGAAAGACGTTCACCATCATTCCATTGACATTCTACTAAGTGGTAAAAGATACAAAAACATACATACATTCAAATATTACTTTTTTCCTTTTCTTTAATTTTAGGAATATATTTATTTCTAAATGGATCTCCGACGCAGCAACCTCCCAGTGGTGAGATCCGGTAATCGATATTGCTTACGGTGTCCATAGAATTTGTATGGTGCAACGTAAGCACTGTCGAGCCAATGGCTGACGTTCGGTGCATTAGAAAATTTTAACTTCTCGTTTTGTTAATTAATTCTAATGTGAATGAAATGATTTATTGAATTAATTATTTAATCACGCGTTGCAATTGTTGTTTAAATTTTATTAATATAAATTCATTTTATTTCTTATGGTATTAAATTCATATAAATAATTCAAGACACGTTCAATCGATTCTAATTAATTGTTCAAAAAATATATAAATATTGTACCTTGTTTAGTTTTACACTAATGCTATATCTATTTTTTCCTATAGGTATTAACGCAATTAGCATACTTCTGTAAAAATAACCCTATAGCGATTAAATTTATTATTTGAAAGATAGAATGCAACGCGATATTTGTTCGTTTGTATTTTATCTTATTTTTTTTTTCTAGTTTACAAGTTTGTGGTTGCATCTTTTGAATAATTTTTTTTTATTAATAATTAAAGCATATAAAAATAGTAGCACGATTTCAGAATTTTTGGAATACGTAGTTTAAATAATTGGATTATAAAACGATTAATATATTTTTTATTAGGAACATAATAAATAAACAGAAGTACGCTACGACTTGCTTTAACTAAACTTTGATTTTCAGAGCTTCAGTTGCGATTGCGAGCAATGCAATCTTAGAGTCACTTTGTTTCGAAAAATGTTGCATTTTTTGTATGCAATCGTATAGATTGCTTTAAAAGTAATTCATTCGTTATTTAAAATCAATGCAAGAATTTGTTAAAATATTCTTGTTAAAAAACAGTTTGCTCGGTACGCGATTAGAATCATTAACACACTTTCGACCAATTCGGTAGAAGAGGATTTGCGTTTCGATTAAAATATTGTCATGGTCGAAAGTGTGAATTAACATCTTTATTTCTTCTGGATCATCTTTATCGACGAATCTGGGGCTTCGTCTGGATCAATCAACGGTTAGTATTATTTTCTAATCTTAATTATTACTTCTCACACATTCATTTTTTAAATCATGATTGTTTTTATTCATGTTTTTCATTCATGAAAAATCTTTTGAATGATATGAAACATAATTAATTTTATTTTGTATTTTTAATTACAGATTACTCATCAATTCAACGATTCATCGATTCAACAATTCAACCAATTTAAATGAACTTCACATCTTTATTTCTTCTGGATCATCTTTATCGACGAATCTGGGGCTTCGTCTGGATAAATCAACGGTTAGTATTATTTTCTAATCTTAATTATTACTTCTCACATATTCATTTTTTAAATCATGATTGTTTTTGTTCATGTTTTTCATTCATGAAAAATCTTTTGAATGATATGAAACATAATTAATTTTATTTTTTATTTTTAATTACAGATTAATCATCGATTCATCGATTCAACGATACAACGATTCAACGATACAACGATTCAACGATTCAACGATTCAACGATTCAACGATTCAACGATTCAACGATTCAACGATTCAACGATTCAACGATTCAACGATTCAACGATACAACGATTCAACGATACAACGATTCAACGATACAACGATTCAACGATACAACGATACAACGATACAACGATTCAACGATTCAACAATACAACGATACAACGATTCAACGATACAACGATTCAACGATACAACGATTCAACAATTCAACGATTCAACCAATTTTAATCAACTTCACGACATCGTTCAACCAACAGCGAGGGGGACGAGTGTTTTGGAGCCATCGCAGAACTTCTACTGCCAATTGTTCAGTTTCATTTTTTATTTTATTTTTATGGTAACAATTGGTAACGAGTGAGTGAACAAATTTAAAGTTCCTCCAGTGACCCAATCATGTCGAGGATGAATGGTCCAATATCGGCACGGGTTTCTGGTTGTATTCGTAGATGTGTTTCGTCCGAAACGAGCATAAGCGACCGTGAGTAAAACCTTTGGTTTTGCTCACGAGTGATTCCCAATATATATGTGATTTTTATATATGTGATTTTTATATATGTGATTTATTTAGATTAGGCTAGGGTCTTCTTGTTTCATCGGTTTCAATACACTTAATTAACATTGCAATTAATTATTGTACTTATTTTTTTCTCTTTACATATTTAATCGTGTTAGTAATGGTGAAATCGAGCATTAATTTACTCGATTTCGTGCCAATAAAGCATGTAAAAATTGTTTTAAATGCATTGCTTCGTAATTAGTTTTTCAATTGTGATTAGTTTTTCAAATCGTGATTAGTTTTTCAATCGTGATTAGTATTTCAATCTTGATTAGTATTTCAATCGTGATTTATCTCGATATATCGATACTTCGATATTATTATCAATAAATGAGCAAGAAGACAAATCAAATTCGCGAACGGATAGATTCTGGCAATTAAGTGGTGGTTTAAAACCCAGTTCTTTAATTAGAACAGCCATTTAATGAAAGAGTCGTCCGAGGTTTTTAAGAAATATCCATCTTTTGTCACCGTTAGAATCACTCTACACTGCCTTACCTCGAAACAGTATTATATAATAATATAAAACGTTTCTTATGGGGTATTTTTTTTTTTTTCATTCACTTGCTTAAGTCATTATTCACCAAATGACTTGTAGAGTCCTTAATCCGTTTAGATGAATTTTTATAAAAATGTTTTTTCATGTATATATGTATGTTAATTATGTTTTATTAGATCAGGATTTTCAGCCTAATATACTAATTCCCCTTTTCTCCCCCCCATGCACTCTTCGTTCTCATCGATGCGTGTTACCCAGGTGTTACACGTATGGGTGAGAAAAAGTTTGCATGGGTTATTAGTTATTAAGTTTTCCTTTGGCGGCTGTCATTGTGTTAGTGATTGCACGATGTACTTACACCAGTGTGTGCGTATCAGGTAGTGTGTATTGTACATCGTTTCGCGAAAGTTTTTTATTAATGCATCATTCAATATTTAAATAAATACTTGTACAGTCACGTGTGATATGTACTTGTATTTTTTTTATTTACATTAAATTTCTCTCATTTTTTTTTTCCGAATCGTTTTGAATAGTAGAGTTTTCACATTTATTTGTGGAAATTTGATAATACTTGTATCATATTAGTATGCAGATATATACTAGTATGTACCAGTATTTTTGCTTTAGTTATTATTGCAATAATCACTAGCCTTGGCAGACGATTACAGCATTCGGTACGTACTCCTATTAGCATATAAGTTTAGAACGTGGTTGAACTAGGGTGTCGGAGGTGCCCCGGGGCATGCTCTCTAGTTTAGGCTTTTTGCACCCTGGTGGTATGTGAGTAACAGATCCAGCGTGGAATGATTGTGTTGGTGTGTCTGTTTGCACTTTTAAATATAGGTTTATAGGCAGGCAGGTAGCATACTTTTCTGAGTGTATGTGAAAACTTTAATTTTAAGTAGGTAAGGACCGGGTACGGCAATAGGTTTGCTTCCATACAGGGTGGACATTCCTGCCTCCGGGGTTTCGGCTAAGTGTCAGCAAATTTTTACACTTTTCATTATACCTTTCTCTCCATTTTTTTTGCTGATACTATGCATTAAGTTAAGATGATTGTATCAAGCAGTTCAAAAATACTTTGCAACCAATGAGAACATTAGATAGATCACCCAATATCTTTTGAACTTAGCAAAGGATTTTGAATTAGTTTTGATACTTAGTTTTTTAAGTATATTAACACTTGCACTTCGCGATTTTTAGTAATATACTTCTTAATGTTAGAAATAACATATACCCATTCGAATAAAATGAGATTATTACAATTGTTGTAATTTTTTCTTTTTATCGAAACATTTTCACCTTTAATGTGCAACGTGTTAATCCTAGTTTGTAATAGGTTCATCATTCAGAAAAAAATATATATCTGCTGGAGCATTCGATTAAATGTGCTTGTGTAGTTGCGTACGATCGGTGAATTCTTTCGAGTCCATTGATCGTCCACAGGCTAGTATAATTACTTTACGGAATAAATTCAATATTTTTTCACTCTTGTACACATTTATTTTTTTTAAATTTTTTTTTACAAATAAGTAAGTAAATAAAATTTGTGTTAGAAAAAATCGAGACGCACTCAGGTAGGAACGCAGTTGAGTTTGCGTGTTGGGATTCGTCAGTGGCGTTTGGGATGATGCATTTATGAACTTTGTCATATTTCAGTGGTTATATTATTTAGGATAAATCGATACTGTACGTTGCAAGCTCTTACCTCTCGTTAGGTTAAGTAAGAATAAAAACAAAAATAAAAACAAACAAAAACAAAAAAAATACCAGCGTAAAAACCTGCGGAAATAAAATTACTAATAACTGTGTTGGTTCCTTCCCAATTTTCTTTCAGCTTAGATCAAATATGCGTCTCGTATAATAAAATGCGTTTTATTAAACACGAGGGTTTGAGTCTTGTCGCGTATGGTGAGAACAGGTCGGGATTAGGTCGGTTTAGCTTAGGGACGATTTCATTCTTTTAATATAATCCACTGAAATATGCCAATTTTTGTGATGTATTGTTTCAAACGGTAGGGCGTTTTTTGATACGTAATCTTTTCTTGCGTCGCACGTAGGGAATGCTCCATTGCAGTGGTCAGGGCACGAAGCAAAGAAGAGGCAAAATGCCGAAGAGGCCCCCACAAATTGTGGTATCAAGTGGGCAACTATTCGACTACGAGTTATTTTTCAAAGGATATCTTTGATAACCCTTTGATCAATGATTCGTGGTCATATCAAAATCCTTTTTCTACCCCTTTATCACGTTGTCACTTATGCTCGTAGTAGTATTAGTTATAAGTTGTTCCTGAATGGAGATGATGGACCATTCCATCTCCCAACGCTGTCCCACACTCGCGTTCGTGAAAAATTAGAGTCTTTTAAATACTAGAGTCAAGATTTTGCTATTTTTATTTAATTAATAGAGTCATTGCATTTTTTTTATTTAATTAAAAATCGAGTCATTGCAGTTTTCCTATTAAATTAAATTACAGGTCGAGTCCTTGCATTTTTCCTATTAAATTAAATTAAAAGTCGAGTCATTGCAGTTTTCCTATTAAATTAGATTAAAAGTCGAGTCATTGTAGATTTTTTATTAAAATAAATTAATAGTCGAGTCATTGCATTTTTGAAGTATATAAATTAGAGTTTTGTCTTTGATATTTTTCATTAAATTAGAGTCACGTTCGTTTAAATAGTGTGGACGTCCATGGATTGCTGCAGCTTGCACAAATAGTGCATTAGGATACAACGATGGAAGAAGAGGATATTGCTGCATTCAAACATGCAGATAAGGACACAAAATAAAGGTTTCATCATTCAGAATGATTCAAATTGAATTAATAATCACATTTATCAAAGTATATAATGAATAAATATTTTAAATATTTTAATATCATTTAAATTCATTTCAATTTTTTTCTAATATAAAATATAATAATTTATTAAATATATAATATTTTTTATTTACTATATTTTTTTATTGCATTCAAAAAGTTACAAATTCCTGTTTCCACTTTGCTTCACATAGTCTTTTACCCTAATTGCACATTGTTTTCTTGAATATATGATAGTTGATTTTTATTTTAAATAGTAACAAATTAAAGAAAAAAATGTTGAATCATTCTGATTAAATGCACTGAAGAGTGCATATGAAAAACGCAGTAAGTACATGACAGCACTGAAAAGTGCGTATGAAAATCGCAGTAAGTACATGCCTGCACTGAAAAGTGCATATGAAAATCGCAGTAAGTACAAACATACCTGCTTAACGCAGATGGAAATTCCTGCTAAATGCAGATGAACATACAGTAAGAATATACATTTCTCATTCAGAATGATCAAAAATGAATGAATGAATGCACTGATAAAAGTATCTAATAAATAAATATTTTTAATATTTCAATCTGCGTATTATTTTTTTTTAAACACAGAAATTTATCTAACAATAATTAGTAAATTTCATTTCACACATACACACTCTATACATACAATAAATGATTTATATTTAAATAGTGCAAATTAATGAGAAGGTATTTTGAATCATTCTGATTAGAAACGTATATGTCTTGCTAAATAAATGAAATAAAACAAATGGCAGTCAGCACTCATAAGTGGATATTAATATGTCCGGAATATACATTTTTATTTCAAAATTATTTATAAATAAATATCAAATGAAAGAGTTAATAAGTACATAAGAGAGAGTGGGAGAAACTATTTTTACTATACACAAATATTTGAAGAAAGATTTTACAAGAGATGTATGGAGGAGAAATAACGAGTAGTATGAAAACACAATTTTAATATATTTTTTTATTATATATAAAAGTAGAGTAATTATTTTTTTGGAATAAAAATGTATAGTTTTGGTACATAAATGAAACAATTTAAAAGGCTTGCCTGCACTTTAAAAGTGCATACGAAAATCGCAGTAAATACAAACACACCTGCTAAATGCAGATAAATATAATTGTTAAATGCAATCGAACATACCAAAAATCGCAGTAAGTACAAACACACCTGCTAAATGCAGATAAATATAATTGCTAAATGCAATCGAACATACCTGCTAAATGCAGATGAATATAATTATGCTGGCTGCCAGCACTCATAAGTGCATATTAATATGTCCGGAATATATATTTTCATTCCAAAATTATTTATAAATAAATATCAAGTGAAAAAGTTAATAAGTTCATAAGAGAGAGTGGGAGAAACTATTTTTACTATACACAAATATTTAAAGAAAGATTTTACAAGAGATATATGGAGGAGAAATAATGAGTAATATGAAAACAATTTTTTTAATATATATGTTTTTATTTATTATATATAAAAGTAGAATAATAATTTTTTTGGAATAAAAATGTATAGTTTTGGTACATAAATGAAACAATTTAAAAGGCTTGCCTGCACTGAAAAGTGCATACGAAAATCGCAGTAAGTACAAACATACCTGCTAAATGCAGATAAATATAATTGCTAAATGCAGTCGAACATACCTGCTAAATGCAGATGAAAATATGGTAAGAATATACATTTCTCATTCAGAATGATCAAAAATGAATGAATGAGTGCACTGATGAAAGTACTTAATAAATAAATATTTTTAATATTTTAATATTCGTATTATTTTTTTTAACCACAGAAATTTATCTAATAATAATTAGAAAATTTCATTTTGTATATAATCTATATATAATAATTAAATAGTGCAAATTAAAATGAAAAGCTATTTTGAATCATTCTGATTAGAAACGTATAAGTCTTGCTAAGCGAATGAAAATACACGAAAGTACAGCCAGCACATGCGAGTGCATATAAATATGTCAAGGGTGTGCATTTTGATTCTAAAATTATTAACAAATAAATATCAACTTTGCATAAGAAATATTTAAAGAAAGTATTTTTATTAAATATATATAAATAAAAGTTTTTTAAGAGAGGAAACCAAAGAGAGATGATATAAAAATCATTGAAATATTTTTACACAGAGATTTATAATAGAAGAAATTATACAATATGAATAAAAATGCATAAATCTTGATATACAAATAAACCGAATTAAAAGGCTGCCCCACACTCTCTCTCGAGAGAGTGTGGATTATTATGAATAAGTTGAGAACAGGGACCCCAGGCTTGTATACGGGATTGTAAATGCACCTGGGGATGATCAAGCTTGTAGATTTTAACTTGGAATAATCTTACCCAACTATTTTATTTTTCTATTTTTTATAATCATAAAGAACGTATGAGTATCTGCCACATTTGGGGCAGAGCTGCGATGCAAGGTTGCATCACTTATTAAAATTAAATATTACTCCCATTATTCCGGTTAATAATCTATGAGACTTGATTAGCCTAGAATCTGTTAAAGCAAGCAATAGCAATTAATTAATTATCAATATTGTTTCACTGTTCAATTAATATTTTTGTATATTGAATTTCAATTTTTTCTTCTTTTAAGATTTCATATTGCATTGATATACTTTAATTCATATTCATTTAAAATATGTGCTTCGAAAATTGTGGAATTGTATTACTATTTTTTGTGTTTTTTTATAGTTTAGTAGAAATAAAAAAGTGTCTTGTACTTATATGAATGATGTAATATGTACATCAGACACTCGATGTAACTGCATACTTCGCGTTAATATAAATATTATTAAATAAACAATTTATGTAATCTCTATCGATCAAATGTACATTTGATCTCGTTATGGTTATAGTTATGGCGATATGCATAATTGCGTATGCATTTTGTAATACGACGCAAGGTGCAATATTTGTAATTTTTTTTTCCTTTAAATTTTTTATAATGTGTCTTGAATAATTTCCTATGTGTATTTGTAATTGTATTAATCGATTAATAATTTTATATGAAATAGAAACATTTTTCTATTCATATATTTGTATATTGAAAGAAGCATGCATCAGAGATATGCATTTTTTCATATTCACTTGTGTTTAAATATAGAAAAACACATTTTCTAATGCATCGAGAATTCGGTATTTCGTAATGTCCACTTTTTGGTCATTTAAATTCTTTATTTTTTCAATTTCATTATTTATTAAATAATCCAATTGAAAAGTTTTGATCGTGGATCGTACATCGAATTTCATTTTCCCACACATGCCTTTTTTATCTAGTTTTTTGTTATAGAAAGTACTGTATTTTCAAGCTGTAAGGTTTAATATTGCAAAATACCATTTTATCAAAATGAATATTTACAACAATGTCTGCAATAATATCCAAAGGTTCGTAATGCAATTATTTAGGATATAAAAATACATTAATAAAAATTACGAATAAATTATAAATAGTAATATAAAATTAATTTTTGTTTTAGGATCATCGATATTGGCAAGATTCCATTCCACTGTTCCTAGTTTGTGTTCTCGTAGTAGTCGTGGTGTTGGTTTTTCTGTCTAAATGTATGAATGTATGAATGTATGTGTGTGTGAAGAAATTTTTGGTATTTGTTTAGTATATCAATTATGCATTTATTGTCAAAGACATTTTCACTGGTGGCTGCTAATTTCCGTCGATTCTTATTTAATTATAAATCTTTTTTTAGATTATGTTTATTCTCAGATAGCAATATTGTTAATAGCATCTGAAGAGGATTAGTCGTAGATAGAATTATATATTAGATGATAAAATAATAAAATTAGTTATCGATAAGTTCGATAATAAGATGACTAATGCAATAAAAATTTGTTAAATTATTTCAATTTAATAATAGGATGTATACTTTTGATATCTCATTAGGAATTATTATTATTATTAAAATAATATTCAATGCACTTCAGTGCACTTCAGTGCATATCAATGCGTGCGTTCCTATTGTAACAATTTGCATAATACATTTTAAATTTCAATCGATTGTAAATCAGAACGATTACATCGTTGCGTTAGTTTTGCGTTTTATGTTTGAAGTTTCAATCAAATCTAAATAAAAGCGTTTGCATATTTGCATATTTGCATGTTTGCGTTAATTTAGGAATGGAGTATTGTAAATCAGCTTTATTCCTTATGCGTTAATCGGGTAAGCAGGTCGATTTGAAACGATGTTCATGATTTTTCATCTAATTTGAATAATAAGTTGGATGAAAAATATTACTGACTCGTTTCTCGCGTTGTTGTATTTTTGAAATATCTTTTTGACAAATGATTAATGAAATGAATTATATTAGAAAAATTAAATGTAGAAGTAGAGTCATAGCCCGGGGGTCTCCGAACACAGCAACCTCCCCGCGGTGAGACCTGGGTCGGTATTACTTGCGATATATTTAATTTTAATAATTTGTAATAATTAATTATGTAACGCAAGTACTACCGGGCGAATGGCTGTGTTAGATTCAATTTAAATTCATTTACATGTTTTAATTATTATTAAATTTCTTTTGGTCCTTCTGACACATTGATATTTTATTTGTTTTTGAAATAATCATAAAATAAAATTTTGAATAATTTCGATTTAAATTCTGTTTATGTATGCGTGTATAAATACTTTTAATAATTATAGTTTCTTTTTTCAAGCAAACAATGCAAATATGCAAATTAAAATAATGATGTATACGATTTGATATCAAATTATCAGTTTGAAACAATTTAAAAAGTTATACACTTCAGTCGTCTGTAAGTTTTTCATTTTCTATTGTTATCTCTTTGAATCAGATCAATCGATTCTTAGACTGGATTCTCGAAATTCTTGAGAATCTGAATTTCGAAGATGGAACGAACGTTATGTCTTCTTCATACGTGAAATACCTTTGATTCTTGGCTTGCGAATTAGGCCGAATGTTTCAAATTGCATCGCATAGTTTATCGAACGACATATAGTCACATTGGTGATATTAATTAAATAGATATTATTTATACATATATATATCGTTGGCTTCAAAATTTGTAATTAATTGTTTAAGAATGATTTGTCGGTACAATCGGAAACAAAAGTTAATGACATTTTCATCAAATCCATATCTGTTAATATCTGTTGAAATAGATGATTTAAACCAACTATTTTTTTTTTATAATTGAAATTTTGATATAAAGTTTCTAAAAGAATGAAATTTAGTGATCATTTTAATAATATTAACATAAAAATCTCAATTTAAGTGAAAATTGTAAAATAACTTTTGTTTGTGACTGTACCGTGAATTTAAGGACTTACTTTACTTTTGTTTCCGATTGTACCGATAAATCATCCTTAATTTCCTTAAAAAATTCAATACACCGACGAACTTTAGAAGAATGATGTTATATTATTATACCATTTATTATATATATTATCAAATAAATTAAAAAATAAATTAATACCCTCTGTCCATTATTACATAATCATACTTATATTTATGAAACAATTATGATAAATTTCTAAATCATCTATACACACATACATACACATATATTCATTTCTACATAACTTAAGAATAATGGAAGAAAAACTCAAAGAAGAAGCAGAAGAAGAAGAAGTATTTTATTAATCGACCTTGGCCAATTGAAGCAATGACGTTTTTCCGTGATGACGTTAGGTCCATCGAGGTCGTTAAAAACGGGACACCTTAATTCGTGGGATAAGATAGTCAATCGTTGGTAGTAGGATTAGGTGATCGTAGAACCACGCGTCTCCTGTAGGCGTGCCCGAGGGAGGCATAAGATTAATTTATTAGCAATGTCTGCAATTATCCGTTACTCAATGGCTTATGGTTAGTCTCCTTAATGCTGAGATAGTACTTATGGTTAGAAAGACCGATGCTATGTTGATTTAAAGCGTTAAGATTGGCTATGGTATCCCTCGTCGAAAGGTGCTCTAGCTACCGGTCTTAAATAATCCTTTAATTACACCGCAATACCTATGGGTCTCTTATTAACTAACCGGCTTTGCTTACAATTTACACTAGGGCAAACCGATTTCAATATATTTTTTATCAAAGAACCTTGTTCAAGTTACTCTTTTAATGTATTTATCTAATAATAGTCCAGTATGTATTATATGTTTGTATTTAAAATTTAAAGTAATCGTTGTTATTTGATTATTCGTTGAAATTTGTGTTTTTCATATTTTAACGATACGAAATGATACGTTTCTTGTATCCTAGATTATATAGTAAGACAGTGATTTTGAATTCGCGTGAATTTTTCTCTATTGATTTATTACGAGTAGAATATTGTGTAGGTAGATTCATTTATTAACGTTGTTTCTATCGCGTATTTGTGTTATGTCTTTTTAATAATTCAATGCAAATGTTTTTTATAATAATTGTTTAAATATTTATTTCTGTTTGATTCTTTTTTGTTGTTCGTATACTTTAAGATATTATGAAATATAATTAATTAAACATCTTTTTCATAGAAATAATGTTTACAAATAACGATCACTTTAATATATACATATACATTTTTGAATAAAAATTATAAAAAATATTCTAAGCGAAATGTAAGAAAGCAAATGTAGGAATGAAGGAAGAAAGAAGAAAAAGAAGAAGATGCATGGTGTCACGATGGAGGATTACAAAGGTATATCGGACATGACATAGATAAAAAGAGAGGAGATGGATACGTCTATGTTTCTCAAACACACACAAACAAACAAACACACATGTAATAGATATATACATATGTAGGTAGGTTGCATGCATGAGCTAGATGCGAGAAGAGGTTCGCAAAATAATGCCTAATAGGAAAGTTGAATCGAGATCGGTGGGACATGACCCAGAAGTAAGAATCTGACGGTAAAAGGGGTCGGTAGAGTTGCATGAGAGCTTCTGTGTGTTTCGTTCGGAGACCTCCTCCTTCGGATCATCGTATTATTTCCTTTTTCCTTTACGTCTTCGTCTTAGTATTCGTCAGTCGATCAGTCAGATCTCAGATGGCGAGAATCCAGTTGATACGCTCGACGGGAAACTGCCACTCGAAAAGACACCGTGGCATACATTGATAGACGCCCTCCCTGGGTTATATAGTAAACAAGAAACAGAGAAAGAATGATAGAATGAGAGTTGTGTGTCTGTGTGTGTATGTGTGTGTGTTGCTTGTGACTCGACGTGTCTTACGATTCTCGTGAGCGCGTGCAAGTGGTGCCTCGTTGAAGGATTCGAAAGAGGGGAACCGTGGGATCCCTTCTACCAGCCTGTGTACACACGAGTCTCGAGTCTCTCATGGGCAAGCGCCATGGTTATAGCAATGCCAATTTACATGGCTGTCCCACGAGAGTTCCCCGTACTTTAGATAGAAAATAGAGACAAACATACACAGAGATAGAGAGAGAGAGAGATAAACGGGAGAATAGTTGAATCGATCTAATGTAGGTCGATTGTCTACGGGTGATCTACGGACTCTCCTATGGTCGATGGATTTATCGAGGTGAAAGGTCGGATTTACCTCTCGCGACCCCAATGACGACGTTTCATCGGACTTCGACTACGCCCCCGTAATTAACTATGACGTTTATTTTCCTTACCGTCTCATTTATTTTATTTTTCTTCTTTTTGCTTTTCAAATTCCGCTGAACTTCGTTAGAATTTTTCTGAGCTGATAATACGCGTATCACGCGTGTTTATTTTATTTATTTATTTTTGAGGGTAAATTATTCGATATTTGATAGGAAATGTTTTATTTTTGGGTAGTGCTTTTTTTTTCTTTTTTTGAATTTATTTTATAGGTATAGTTATTGTTATATCGTAGCCAAACGTGTGTTAAAGATTCATCCTAAAATTATACACGGACTTTGATCGTGCTTTGAAGCCGACAATTTCCGCATTAGTGCAACGCGTAAGCCTAGTAATGATACACCAACTACCTTTCGTGATCGTGATCCTTGTTTTACGATGGCTCGTTATTTCGCCCCTCGTGGAAAATATTTGCTGCGCGTTAACCGATCCGTGAAATTTTATGTGATTCTCGATTAAATCAACTAACCGTTTTGATTTTCCTTCTACTATCGATTCGACTAGGTATCTTAATAACGTTTCTAAATTAGTTTTATTCCTTTTATATATGTATATTAGATCAATTAATTAATTAGATCATTATTACGCGTTAAATTCGTATGAATTATTTTGTAACGAAAATAAATAATATCGTCTACAGTTTTTCCAAAATTGTTTTATAGAAAAAAAAATAGGAAGAAATCTATTATATCGATTTATTAATAGAATTATAATATATAATCTTATTTTTTACGGTTTCGTGCAATCATGTAAAAAATATCTGGCAAATAAATGAATTTTTCAATTGGATAAAGTAACTTTTGGGATTACTTTGAGTACGTACATATACCATAAACACCATGGATTTATTCCTTTGATCTATAGGAGAATAGGAAAATCGTGAGACTGTAAAAGGCATAGTAGTAGTAGTAGTATAGCGTGAGAGGTTGACCTTATGATTACCACATGGATAAAAACTATGGCCTAAGGGTTTTTGAACAAAACTATCTTTGGATTCACCCTAGTACATCGAATATATATATATATACACCTCCTTATTCTTACCTTTATCTACCATGAACGTCTAGGAAAATTCTTCTAGTCTTAATTTTGATCTTCCTGCAAACCTTCCGGCTCTTTTCTTTCATGTTCGATTATCGCCAAGGAGTCTCGATTACCGTAATCGACGTGCCGTAATACTTCGCGCTATTCGAGAGATAACTACGAAGAAGGGTGGGTAGGGAGGGGGTGGGTTGAATGGTTTAGGGTTGATAAAGGTTAAATCCTACGTACAAAGCTGTAAGAACTTTACTACCTACAGAGGGAAGACAATTCACGTTTAAATTTCCAATTGGAATTTTGCCATTGAATTTTGCCAATCGATAAACGGGAAGAGACCTTCCCCCCCCTTTCCATTCCCTGTGGTATAGTCACGTGTTTTTTTTTTTTCGTAGATATTATTATACTTTAGATGATATTTTTGTAAATCTAATTATTAAATAAAAAATAAAATATTCTTTTTCTTTAACTATAAATTTTTCTTACGTGAGATACAAATTTGTGTAGATTGCAGTTCTACAAATTGCAGTTGTATATTTTTGTTAAATGTTAATCTTTGTTTTTCAATTAAATATACGTATAGTAAACCTTTTGTCATATTTAATTAATCTGATAAAAATAATGTAGGAAAATTTATTATCATACTTTGTATTATATATATATATATATATATATATCTTGTATAAAGATTAATAGAAAGTAGAAAATCATAAAAATATTTAAACACGAGTTCGAGATAAAATCGATCGATCATAGATAATCGATAATTCGAACGCGTAAAATGGAAATTGAAAACTTACGTCAGCCTTTGTCGTCGTCGTAGTCGTCGTGACGTTAATCCTTATCAAAAACCATTTTTTTTTATTCTCAAAAAAGAAAAAGAAAAATAGTATGCGAAAAAGATTTACAATCGAATACGAGTGTCGCGGAGATAACGCGTTAGTTGTGTTGTTGGTAGCAGGAATACTCGCGTCGGTTGTGTTGAAGCGTGGACGCTTTTTAGCGCTTACGGATGAGTTGTCTCTATTTCGAACGGGTTCCTTATCTGAATGAATTATTAACTCGTCGGCGCGTCGGCCAATGGAATTTCCATTTAAAACCTAGCTCCATCGAACTTACTTACCCCTAACTCGGCGTCCTTGGAAATAAGGAATGATCGAGACACGATATCTCGTTGGAACGCGTCGATATTCTCCTTCTCTCTCTCTTTCTTTCTATTTTTTTTTCTTTATTTCTTTTTATTTTTCTTTAATATACAGCAGAGCATGCCAAGAAAAACCCTTCTTGACCGCGAGTTGTCTTGATATATATCGTTTGAGAATATAAACCACTTTCCAAGTCAAGCTTGGTCGGTGCTGCTCATTGTCGCACGTTCGATAACAAGTATCTTAGTATTGGTGGACCTTCCTATATATATTCCATTTGTTCGATCTATGTGTTGCGTATTTTATGTATACGTGTAGTACATATCTCTCTTTCTCATCTGATAGTTTAACACATGTTACGCTTATACAGGATCACAAGTTAGTGTACGTTTAACAGGAATGTTCCAGGATACGTATAATACCTCGATACAATATTTAATATTCATTCAATGTTATAAATATATATATTATATTGTATTAATTTTTATTAAATTTTTTCTTGTTGTTTTTTTTATTCGAATTAAATTCTCTGCGTAATTCATTCATATTTGATTAAATAAAATTCATGATTTTGAATAGAATCATTTGCTAGTATACTCGAAGGTATTTAAAGTTTGACAATTTGATCCAGGAACATCCTGTTATGTTATAGAAACAAAGTAAAAAAAAAAATGAAATTAAATAAGAAAATGTAGACGTTAGTAATCCCCCCCACTGTGACATTTTCGAATTATTGAGCCACGTGTCAGTGGACACACCCTGTAATACAATGATATATCGATAATATATTAGTATAGGTGTATGCGTGTATAAATTTAGCTAAGAAATTATGCATGGAAATGCAGTTGTTAGTGGTGATCGTTTCGCGTACAAGTATATGAGCACCAACTGAGAGAGTAACAGACTTAATCGATCGCACGGGAATGCAGCTACCGTCGCAGATACACGCGCACGGTCATCTGATTTATCGATGCAAAAGTCGACCTATGAATTTCTATAGTAATACATAGAAACACCACCATCATATATATATATATAAATAAAATCAACTAAACATAAGTAAGATTTCTTTCTCTCATTTTCTTGAAATCTTTCTTTCATTTGTTCTATTATTTATTGTCCAGTCTATGCGTTTCTAAATAGAATGATTGTAGTATCGTGAAAAGGATATATTTTTTTGTCGTCGAGTAAGTATATTGGACGATCTCTCGTTTGAAATCCTTTCGAATGAAAAAATAAAAAATAAATGATTGAAGAAAGTCAGTGGAATCTAAAGTCAAGCAACCGTCTAACGTTGGTAACTTCCCATAAGATGATGATAAATCATCGTAAATATAACTGACACATGTAGGATTGGTTAATGGTTGTGTGTTTGTGTGTTGGTTAGTAGTAGTTGGTGGTAGTTCTCTTAAAGCTTATGTAAGACGATATCTGGTATCGCGTCAAATAGAATCGTGTTTTATTTCGTTGCCATATCTCCGACATGGATTCGAATGTTTAGTTTATGAAAAATACATCGCCACGGGGGGAGATACATAAATGCATGGGAAAATGTTACCACTTGACCGATTCAATTTATCGACTTCCTCTTCCCTTTCACCCCCTCTAGATATCTAACTTACCCAAACCATCATCCAGTTTTATATGCATCTATCTACCTACCTACCTTCCTACCTACCTACCTACCTTCCTACCTACCTACCTATTTGCTGCCGTACTTACACTACGATCTCTTTCGTGAACAACCGAACGTATTATTCGTGCTGAGATATCAAGATCTTCGAAACGTTAGAGAAATGTTTATAGATAAAGAAAATACTACGCGTGTTAACGCACGATCTAACGAAGAATTATTATTGTACTTTCTTAACAAACAAAACAAAATGAAATGTACACTTGTAAATATTCTTACTACGCACACATTATATATCGTAATATTCACGGTTATCATAGTTAATCAAAAAAATATTTTCCATATCAGGATACTTTGTTTTTTTTTTTTACTACGATAGGTATCATAAAAATCTTACGAAAAGATGTAATTTTTGTTATAATATTAATACTTATTAATATAATATAATATTATATATAATATTAATATTTATTATATATATTATTTATTATATATAATATTTTTTATAATAATTATATAATTAATATAATATTAATACTTGTCATCCTTAAAACGATAAAATACGATTAAATAGTTTAGATTAAAGACACTTACCAAGGCAGGTGATGGCATGATCAGCCGGTGGTCTAAGCACATTCCGAGCCCAGGCTGCCCTTAATACTTCTAGGGCACACGGTGGCCCACCGACCATTAATACACCTGGCGACACGTGACCTTTATACCTGAGCTGTCTCGTTGCGTCGACAAGTGCTGCGTTCCACCAACATTTCGAATTTGCTTCCAAGAAACTCTGCAAATTTTCATTTAGGATAATCGTTATTATTTATCGAATTAGGATTTAATTAGTCTTCATAAATAACAAATCACAATTTTTAATAGATTCATATATAAATACACACACAAAATTTAGATATAAATTATGTTAAATTGTTAAAATAAAATGCAAAAAAGTAGAATACAATGTACAATAAAATTTGTGTTTTTTTTGAATAATTAATTATGGAATTAAATTGAAGAATGAATTCGTCTAATATCAAAGAAATCTAACGATCAATTAATATAATAGAATCGTTTATCTGTTAGAGATCGTTCTCTTAGGTATCATTTTCGCGAATTTTAATGGCACTCGTAGTAGAATAGAGGAATACAAAGAAGAAGGGAAAAGAAAGTTCCATCTCGTTTATGGGAAGGGAGGAAAAGAGAAGACATTGCACTTTCAATGGCGACCTACGATAGAATCTTACGATTTATCCCGATGAAATACGGCCAAGTCGTTAAGTGTTTACCGTTCATGGGGCTGTTTAGTATCGTCCCACCCTTCGTCGTAACATTCTTCGAGAAACGTCCTACGACCCTTCGAGTTTTCATCGAACCCTACTTTCACAAAACGCATATATATACTTGCATATAAATATACACACACACACATATATACACATATGTTCACGCGTGATGTATATACCTATGAGTACACTTCTATGGGGAATTTCTCGGAATAAGGACAGACAATATTTTACTCGCGTGATCGAATGAATGGGCTTTGAAGGATTTTTCCAAGCTTTTTTCCCCCCCCTCCACTTTCCTTTATATATATATTTCCCCTTCTTTTTTTACTCTTTCTTCGTTCTCATCCCTTCTACCCTTTCAGCCCTTGTTCGTATTTCAACGCATGACCGTGAAATTAGTGGGAGGAAACGTTCGAATCGATACGCGTTACGAGTTATTTCGATTTACACCATTCTAAGTGCATGTGCAGCAGTTTCTTTTGCATCGCGACACGCAAACCTCGTTGTTATATACTACATACATATGTGTGTTATATATGTGTATATATATGTGTATGTATATATGTTATAGTATATTCGTTCTCGCAGTAGGAGACCAACTCGCATGCTGGGATACCGAAGATAGAATTTAATATACTGTTTTTCTTCTTCTTCTTCTTTTTCTTGCCTTGTAATTTTGTTTCTTAGAAAATAATCAAACTCGTGAAACAATCGATTGGAAATAGTTGAATTTATGTAAAATCTAAATTTTCATCATATATATTATTTATACGTTTAATTAGTTGTGTCAAATCATATGTAAAAAATAATAATTATTTTTAAATTGCAATTAGTTTTTTAAAACGACACTTCATGAATCAATTAGAAATTTTGACAATGGATTAAACATTAAATAAAAGAAACATTTTCTTCGTAATTTTTGGAACATATATCTCACAAACATCTTTAAGATTTGTTTAAACTCTTCTTCTTTATTTATTAATGTTATTTATAAAATTTATTTATTAATTTTATTTATTACAATTTTATTAATTAATAAAATTAATTAATTTGCATAATACATATACTTATGTAAAACATCGAACGCAAGTTTCTTTAATTTCGGCAGATCAATTAGAAATTTTGACAATGGATTAAACATTAAATTAAAGAAACATTTTCTTCGTAATTCTTTGAACATATATCTCACAAACATCTTTAAGATTTTGTTTAAACTCTTCTTTTTTATTTATTAATGTTATTTATAAAATTTATTTATTAATTTTATTTATTACAATTTTATTAATTAATAAAATTAATTAATTTGCATAATACATATACTTATGTAAAACATCGAACGCAAGTTTCTTTAATTTCGGCAGATCAATTAGAAATTTTGACAATGGATTAAACATTAAATTAAAGAACATTTTCTTCGTAATTCTTTGAACATATATCTCACAAACATCTTTAAGATTTTATTTAAACTCTTTTTTATTTATTAATGTTATTTATAAAATTTATTTATTAATTTTATTTATTACAATTTATTAATTAATAAAATTAATTAATTTGCATAATAGATATACTTATGTAAAACATCGAACGCAAGTTTCTTTAATTTCGGCAGATCAATTAGAAATTTTGACAATGGATTAAACATTAAATAAAAGAAACATTTTCTTCGTAACATTTGAACATATATCTCACAAATATCTTTAAGATTTTTTTAAAACTCTTCTTTTTATTTATTAATGTTATTTATAAAATTTATTTATTAATTTTATTTATTACAATTTTATTAATTAATAAAATTAATTAATTTGCATAATACATATACTTATGTAAAACATCGAACGCAAGTTTCTTTAATTTCGGCAGATCAATTAGAAATTTTGACAATGGATTAAACATTAAATTAAAGAAACATTTTCTTCGTAATTCTTTGAACATACATCTCACAAACATCCTTAAGATTTTGTTTAAACTCTTCTTTTTTATTTATTAATGTTATTTATAAAATTTATTTATTAATTTTATTTATTAAAATTTTATTAATTAATAAAATTAATTAATTTGCATAATACATATACTTACGTAAAATATCGAACGCAAGTTTCTTTAATTTCGGCAGATCAATTAGAAATTTTGACAATGGATTAAACATTAAATTAAAGAAACATTTTCTTCGTAATTCTTTGAACATATATCTCACAAACATCTTTAAGATTTTTTTTAAACTCTTCTTTTTTATTTATTAATGTTATTTATAAAATTTATTTATTAATTTTATTTATTACAATTTTATTAATTAATAAAATTAATTAATTTGCATAATACATATACTTATGTAAAACATCGAACGCAAGTTTCTTTAATTTCGGCAGATCAATTAGAAATTTTGACAATGGATTAAACATTAAATTAAAGAAACATTTTCTTCGTAATTCTTTGAACATATATCACAAAAACATCTTTAAGATTTTATTTAAACTCTTCCTTTTTATTTATTAATGTTATTTATAAAATTTATCTATTAATTTTAATTATTAAAATTTTATTAATTAATAAAATTAATTAATTTGCATAATACATATATTTATGTAAAACATCGAACGCAAGTTTCTTTAATTTCGGCAAAAAAAAGAAAAAGAAAAATAGAATTAAAGGGAAAAGGATTAAATCGAAAAATATAATAAGAAATTAGAAAAAGAAGAAGAAAAAGGGCATAACAACAAAAAGGTGGAATAGGGCGGATCTTCTTCTTACGTTTATCGCGTTATTCCTATCAAGGATGTGTTTTCTCTTGCTCGTAGGATGATTAAAGCACCAACGTTCATTATTCATGCGCACGCGGATGCAAATACCGAGTAGGTACGATCGGCTTGTCTACGATCATAGAAAAAGACAAAAAAATAAAATAAAGAGAAGGAGAGAGAGAGAGAGAGAGAGAAAGAGAAAGGAAAACGTTTCCTATAACAGCAACAGCAAGTTCAAAACGTGAAGTGGACCGTTATTCTAGTGCAGCCTGCGTTTCTCTTTCCGCAACTAACCAATCCGACCCTTCGCAGGGCATGAAGAACCCTTCTTCTTTCGTTACTTTATTGCTTCCTTCTTTTTGTATTTTTCTTCTTTCTTTTTCCTCTTTTTATTTCTCTGCTGTCACACAAGCTGCACTTGACGGCACATTTTTCACTCGATACGTTTTTTTTAGGTTCTTTCGCAACATATTAAAAAAAAAGTGGAAGAAGAAGAAGAATATTTTTCAAGCCTAGAATTCATCAATAAATTTTAGTGCTCCTGCGTGTCAGTCAATATAAATTCTCTCTCTCTCTCTCTCTCCCACCCCTCCCCATAGTGACGTTTCTTCTATAGAAATAAATTCTAAGTACTCGATGGTATTATATTTTTTTTTCTTACGCGTTTCTTTTTTCAAGAGGGGAAAAAATTCGTATCGTTGCTTCCCACAACCATAAAACGTTGTATGCCGTTGTCGTCCGCAGTCGGTCTGGTCCAGATCGATCGATAATGGGCATAATTTGCTACGGGGGTGGGGTAGAAAAGAACCAAGAGGGGGTGAAATCGTGCGGTTCCGCAATGCGGAAACCATTAGCCCTTTTTTTTTTTTTAACGTCTTCCTTCGTTACTCGCAAATATCGTCGGAGAAATTATTCCTCGGGTGTTGTGTACGCCTTTCTTTCTTTTTTTTATCGTTCGTTAACAATTTTATTAACGTTACACCTTTGAATAATACGAAATATTTTCTTCCCCATTTTTATTATTATTATTATTATTATTATTATTATTATTAGAAATTATTCCTCGGGTGTTGTGTACGCCTTTTCTTTTTTTCTTTTTTTTTTATCGTTCGTTAACAATTTTATTAACGTTACACCTTTGAATAATACGAAATATTTCCTCCCCCATTTTTATTATTATTATTATTATTATTATTAGAAATTATTCCTCGGGTGTTGTGTACGCCTTTTCTTTTTTTTCTTTTTTTTTTATCGTTCGTTAACAATTTTATTAACGTTACACCTTTGAATAATACGAAATATTTTCTTCCCCATTTTTTATTATTATTATTATTGTTACATTTTTATTTTATTTTCTTTTCAGGGGTTGTTACTTTTCTCTTCTTATTTTTTCTTCTTACTTTTTAGTACTTTCTTACTTTTTATTATTTCGTTTTTAACGTAAGCGTAATTATTAAGTATCCTCTTGTTTTTCTTTATTCTTTTTCTCATTTCGAATTTCGTAGAAGTTCAAAAGTTGCAGTAGGATACGGTAGAAGAAGTAGAAAAAGAAGAAGAAGAAGGTTGTTATCATCGTTTCGTAGGAATCTTAAACCGATCATTTATTTCGACGGAGTGAAACCTTTTGATTACATCAAGTTTTTTTTCTTCTTCTTCTTCTTCTTCTTCTTTGCTTTACAAGAATCCCGAAGAAGGTGCGACGATTGCAATTCGGTCCAGCGAACCAGATCGATTTCACGAGATCTCCCACCTTCCGCTATCTCTTTCTCCTCTTGGTTCAAATACCCCCTCCCCCTCCTCCCCCACCCACCTTCCCCATCTTCCCCCTTTCCCCCTTTTTTCCCTTTCTCTTCCCTCCACACGGCATACACCGGCTCTCGTTCCTTCTCATTTTCTTTCTCCTTTCTTCTTAACGTACTCGAATCTTTGAAAAAGAAAAAAAAAGAAGAAAAAGAAGAAAAAAAATACATCTCATTTTTTTTCTGCTCCGTTGACTCGACTAATCGTAGGAAAGTATCTTCATTTCTTGTCGGATTTTTTCTTCCTTTCTTTTTTTTTTTTTATTATTCGAGATGACTCTCATTTTGATATCACATATACGTATTATAACTATGAGAGAATTATACTTTCATTCAATGGAAATTACGAATGCACGATCAAAGAAATATACATAATTTTATATACCTAAATGGGAATAAATTGGTATTCAATAGGAAAAAAATACTAAGAATAATAATAAAGATACTAAAGATAATAATAATAATAATGGAATATTTAAACATTATTTCTTTTAATATCTGATATAATTTTGTAGTAATTTCTTTATCTATTTAATTTTCACATATTTTACAATATATATATATATATATCTTTCAATTAAAAATTATTAATAGATAGAAAACGATTTGTTTGATAAGAAAAAATAATAAAATAAAAGGATACGTAAAATGATCGAAAAAGAAAACGGTATGCACGTGTGTGTATATAAAAGTGGAAAGTAAATGTAATCCGTGTGACGAAAATTTCAATTGAATTTTGTATAAGTATAATAATAACGGTGTGTTTGTGTGTGTGTATATAATAAGTATATATTTAAAATACATTTTATAATATGAAAATAAATAGCGATTCCATGCTAATCGTATTCGAGATTGAATTTCCAATAGAATCGTGTAGAGAGAAATATACTCAAATAAATAAATAAATAAATAAATAAAGAAGAAGAAGAAGGAATAGAAAAAAAAAGGAAAAGATACTAAGAATAATATAATAATAATAATAATAATATAATAATAATAATAATGGTAATGGAATATCTAAACATTATTTCTTTTAATAGCTGATATAATTTTGTAGTAATTTCTTTATCTATTTAATTTTCACATATTTCAATATATATATCTTTCAATTAAAAATTATTAATAGATAAAAACGATTTGTTTGATAAGAAAAAATAATAAAATAAAAGATACGTAAAATGATCGAAAAAGAAACGGTATGCACGTGTGTGTGTATATAGTGGAAAGTAAATGTAATCCGTGTGACGAAAATTTCAATTGAATTTTGTATAAGTATAATAATAACGGTGTGTGGTGGTGTGTGTGTGTGGGTGGATAATAAGTAGATATTTAAATACATTTTATAATATGAAAATAAATAGCGATTCGCAATCGTATTCGAGATTGAATTTCCAATAGAATCGTGTAGAGAGAATATACTCAAATAAATAATAAATAAA
Source organism: Polistes fuscatus (assembly GCF_010416935.1). Taxonomy (NCBI): domain Eukaryota; kingdom Metazoa; phylum Arthropoda; class Insecta; order Hymenoptera; family Vespidae; genus Polistes; species Polistes fuscatus. The sequence continues at coordinate 258,674 of NW_025113100.1, forward strand.
TAAATAAAGAAGAGAAGAAGAAGGAAAGAAAAAAAAATGCATTTCTCCGTAACGAAGTAACGAAATAAGAACGCACGTGGTGGATAGTATTTTCTCGTGGCACCTATTGTTTATGATACAGAAATGGTGATCGTGCGTGAAAGGGGGTAAATGGGGAGAAGGGGAGAAAGGGGAGGGGAAAAAAAAAAGTTAGAGTAAGAGAATTAGAAAGATAGAAAAGATAGATAAAAGGAACGACGAGAGATTTGCAATAGCGTTGCTAATCGTGAACGGTGTGTTTTAAGTGCACGTAACGTTTCATATTGCGATTTCCTTGCTGGCAAGTTCATTGCCGGTATATATAGATTTATTTTTATATATATATATATGTATATGTATATGTAGAGATTTGAATATAAATATATCCTATATGGTACAGTCGTTTGCCTATCCGTTAATTATTATGCAATATATATATGGTTGCACCGTTCAAGCCGACTCGTTTGTCCTTTTACAGCAGTAAACGTCTGTTAAATGATTTTTTCCGAGTCAAGTTTAACGAGCCAAATCAACTATTAAAAATATTATTTATTATTAGTTATTATTATTATTATTATTATTATTATATTATTATTATTATTATTATTATTAATTAATTAACGATATTAAAATTATCTTTAAAAATGAATTATTCTATTTTTTATTTTCTTTTTTAATATTCTTCATTTTCATCCCATTATTTTTACGATTTATCGAAAATGATGTTTATTTTTTTTTTCTCTTGTTAGAAAATAAATGCACGTTGCATCGCAATGCCTGGCATTTCTAAAACTATTATCACACTGTATAGTTGATTTGAACTATTTATCGGTATATAAACTGTCATTCTATCTTGGGACAAGAAGCTCGAGGGCGTAGCCCCCCGGTTCGTTCGTTCGTTCGTTTCGAATTTTAATCAGTATAGTAGCAAGTAAAACCCCCCCTGTCTCCCCCCCGTTTAGTAGAATGGTCACAAACCGTGTGTATGTGTGTGTATGTGTGGGCACGCGGCTTTTGCGAGCATAAATCACGATAACATAATTTATATGCTAATACTGAAAGACTAGCGTTAGCTTGAGCCAAAGGTATGCTCGTTCGTTTAAACCATGTGTTATATTGTGCGTACCAATGCGTTTATATATTCACACATGTACACGTGTATATTTATATATGTATGTATGCATCCATAGGCGTCGAGTTTTGCAATATTTTGTTCGTATTCGTTTGAACGTGATATATATCATGGCTTGCAACTTTAAAACAGGTGTTAGGTATATTTAGATTGAAACATTTTTTTTTATTATTATTTTTCAACATTAACATATTTCACAATTGCATTAATACGCGTGATCAAATTATAATTCGTTGTTCTTTGTTTGTATTGTTAAATTTTCCTCGTGGTCTTTTCTTGAACTTAAAAAAGAATTAAAAAAAAATAGGAAACATCGATGAGAGAATATTTGTTTTTGTTTTTCTCTATTCTTTTTTTGTTATTTTATTCGCTGATATAAATGTCAGGAAAAAGAATATTTCGGTATGAAGATACTATTGAAAACTGGGAGTTGAATTTCGTCGAGGAGAAATCATCGAAGGAGAGAGAGAGAGAGAAAGAGAAAAACGTTTCGAAAGTACCACCTCGTGCAACTCGACGATGAATCGGTTGCATGGACCGATTACATTCGATCGAAAATGGAGATATATATAATAAAAAAAAAAGTCATGAGGAGGATCACTTACTGCAACATTTTAGGTTTGCACGGTAGTAATACAAAGTATTTTTTTATCATCAATACGATCTACGTTAAGAAAGTATTTTCATTTGTATTAAACGTCAAACTTTATCACGTTCTCGATCGAATATAAAAAATAAATTACATTAATTATTTCTAAATAATACTTTTCGTTGACAATATTTATATTAGATTTTATTATTACGAATGACGATTAATTTTTCGACGCCCATGAAGGATGGAAGAATAAAATAGAAGGGATGAAATAATAGAAGAAAAAAAGTATTAAAGTCATGGTTTAAAGATCGTTTCTATGACATCGTAAAGTTACACAGATACACACACACACACATGCGTATATGCACAAGCTGTGAGGTGGGTTCAAGCTTCTTATGGTGGAAAAAAGAAAAAATACGAAACAAAAAAAATATGAAAAATTCTCTCTCTCTTTCTTCCTCTTCCTCTTTCTCTTTCTCTTTCTCTTTCTTTTCCGTTTGATATTTTTTTTGCAATTAAATCGGCAAACAAATAAACGAGGAATGGGCATCCCGCGGATAAACGAGTTCTCCTCTCGCGGTGGAGATAAAAGTCGAGCTTGTTCGCGATATACGGGTACGCGTTACTGATTTACGAAGTCCGAGGATAACCAAGGAGGATACCAACCTGAGGATCTCGTTTTAGATCTACGAGGATCGACGAACCATTATATTATGTGATCGTTCTTTCTTTTTTTATATTTTTTTTCTTTTTTTCTTTTTGTTTCGATTATCTTTATTCTACCTTCCGTAATATAAATATTTTATTTATCATCGTTCTAATATTTTGACATATTTTTTCGTTTCTTTAGGATTGACATTTTACTCGTTTAATCGTTTGATTATTTTTCAATTAAAAATATCTATATATATATATTATATTATACTACAATATATATACTATAATACTATATTATATATTACTATATTATATTACTATATTATATACAATACTACTATACCACTATTATAAAACTGTTATACTTTTATTTATGTATTATTTACTATTTTCTTTTTACATTTATCTACTTACTGTGCGTTACTATTAATATAATGATAAGTTTAATAATAATTACATAATTTTAATTTTTGTCTTGTTTTATCTATACATTATATTGTACTTTACTGTAATTAATGGCCTTTAGGGAGCCTAGGCTCTAGGGTCAATGAAAATATTATTAAATAAAATAAATAAAATAAAAATTATAATTTAATATACGAACAAGATTATTTTTTAATTATTAAAGGGAACAAAATAAATTTAAATATTGGATCGATCGATAAAATTAAATATTCAAACTTGTAATTATTTGTAATTATATAAATAATATTAAATATATATATATATATTTTTTTTTTAAATTAGAAACACTTATAAGTATTTATATAAATGTATCGAAAAATTTTCTCTGCATTGCTTATTGTCCACAAATTCAATAAAAAAGAATAAAAAATATGTTCTAGTTGAAAGAACATTATAAGCGGAAGTCTTTTAAAAGAAAAAGAAAAAGGAAAAAAAAATAACAAGTGGTTGGCATTGTCGCGTATAAGGGACACGATTCATCGACACCCTTATTCGTAGAGTGAGAAATAGCAAAGAAAAGTAAGAGTAGTGTGAGGTTGACTTTTCCCTTGAGTACGTACTTACTTTACCATTCTAGGGTTAGTAGTTAGGGTTGCCTTCAAAAAGCACAAGAGAGAACCTTTTGTATGATTTCATCAAAGCTTCTTCGCGCGTTCAATTTAATAGCATTTTTTATTTTAATTTTCAAAAGTAAAATCGATCTTTCCCTTTGACTTTTAACTGTTAACACTAAACCTACTGACACTGTACTTATTATTATTATCTCGAACAATCAAAAAATGATTTGTTTAAATCACCAAAAATCAAATATATATCATAACAATTTTATCGAGAAATGATTAATGCAAACTTTTATACGTTTTCACTTAGTAATTTGTTTTACAAATTAATTCGATAGCTTCTCGTGTTAGAGTTTAAATGTTAAATCAAAGTACTAGGTCATTATAAGTACCTGCATACACACATATATATATATAAAACATTTATTTTCCATCTAACGTAGATGAACACATAGATATAATTTAGTTACGTTTCAACTTAATTCCTAGATTACTTTCGCTTGGAATCACTTTCCGGTCAAGTCCAGTCAGTCACGCGCTCTTGCTTTTATTTTCTAACTCGAATACATATATATATTCGTGAAATCGAATAACGATGCTAGTAGTATTTTCTTGGGCAGGTAGGCAAAAGGGTCGTTCGTTCGTCGAAAACGAGTTTGAAAGCAAGAAAAAAAAGAGGAAGAAGAAGAAGAAGAAGAAGTAAAAGAAAAGGAGAGATGAAATAAAGTAGGGTGTAGTGGGGTGTAGGGGGGTGTAGGGTGGTTGGTGGGGTAGAGGGGGGGAGTAGGGAATAAACATTCGCACACATGTATATACACATGTAAACGTATATATACAGGTAGGATAATACAGAGTTGTATGGTACTCACCTGAAACAAATTATAACCTTTATCGTACATCCACATCTCGTCGGCTGGATGCTCCTTCGGACTTTCTCGTTGTCCGGCATTGAGAACTTGAGGAGGCGGACCTCTGGTCAGCTGTATGGCCAGAGACCTTTGTAGAAGTAGTAGGCATCTCGAGGGGCCTGAGGGACCCCCAGGGCCCGTTCCGTCTCCCAGGATCGAGGCCATTTTTTAAGGCCCGGTGCTAACGACACCGACGATCCGGTGGTGGTGGTGGTGGCATCATCACCACTACTACTCTTCCTTATTCTGCTTCTGTGTTAATGGTAAACAAAAAATAAAGAAAGGCAAAAATTAGTATATATATATATGTATATGTATTTATGTATATATTTATATATGTATGTGTGTATGTAGGGGGGAGACGTGTCGATCAATCATCTTTCAAATTGTGTTCTCTTCCTCTTTTTAAAAAGAGAAATTTTTGCGATTATATGATGGAATGTACGTATGTATTTATGTATGTATGTATGCATTTGTGTGTGTATGTAGAAAAGTAGATAACTACAAGGTATATATACTTTTATATGTATGTACTTGTTTTCGAACGTATTCGAGAGAAAGAGAAAAAAGATGAAGTATACTACTCTTATGCGTTGTTGTTATTTTCTTTCGAAGTTCCTCTCTATGGGTCTTCTAACCATGAAGAGAAAAAGTATTTCATTCTTTTTTTTCTCTCTTTCCTTTTTTAAATCTCTCTTTCTTTCTCTCTGTCTGTCTCTCTCTTTCATGGGTTTTTTTTCGTCTATCTTTTTCTATCACGAACCACCCGAGACCGAAACTAATTTCGATTTCCCGTTAAATTAGCAAATCGACTTATCTCAGGTAAAAGACGACGTACTATACTGACTACCGTTTCCAATTTCGTGTAACGGTTTACGTATGTATGTGTGATTTTATATTATGCACTTGTATATATATATGCATTTATATATGCAGTAAATATCCAATCGTTATTTATTTTAATATATATATATGTATCTTGATATCTTAACGAATTTGTCAATGATCAAATAAAATAATAACGATTACATATATATTGTTAATTTATTTATTGAAGTTATACTTCTTTTGGCGCGTTTGGGAAAATGTAATGGGGAGTGATTTTGTTCCGAGCGTCTGGAAAAACGACACCATGAAGTTTGTCGGTTATTTACAAAGCGCGGCAAAACGATTTCAAGTATACGGCATGAAGTTGTCTTCTTTTCTTCTTCCCGCCTTTTTTCTCAAGCGGGTCACCCATCCAAATACTAATCGTACTCAGCGCCGCTTTACTTAAATGATCGAGCGGGAAACAATGCTATCGCAGCGCCATGGCCGTTGACGCATAAATTAATTCGATATGTCTCCCTTATATTTAGCGTGGACTGATATCTATATTATGATATTTTATTATTCTTTCTAATATATATGTAATATATCGATAATAAATTTAAATTAATAATAATAATGATAAATTTTTTGTTGTTAAGTTATTTTTGAAGTTATTGAGGTTATGTTCGTTTTGGTACGGCAAAGAAGTATAACTTCTTACGTGCGTACATAAGTACACACACCAGTTTTTTTTATTATTTCAAGTTATTTTCTCTATGAAAGTATTTATATATATATATATGTACGATAAGATGATATTTACCAAGGACGTTTACAAAACAAGGTCGTAAGAATAGATAACACGAAACGAAGAAGAATAAGAATAAGAAGAAGAAGAAGGACACGTTTAAGAGAGAAAGCTATAACACAGAAGTAAATAATCTATGTACCATGTATGTTTATTATTATTATTATTATAGAAAAAGAAGAAGAAATTTCTCTTAGTATGATATACAGTACATTCGAAGACGCGTAACGAATAAGTACGACTAAATGTTCTAATCAATTTTCGGGTATACATATATATATATATATAAATATAAAAATTATTCATTGATTTTTAATTAATCATTGTGGATAGGATTACGGTTAAAAGTTAGTGTTGTTTGTTCTATCGTTGTCAAGGTTCGCGTATAAATTTCATGCACATTTTTTTTTGTAAGTAAACACACACTCAATTTAAATATTATACTATATATGTATGTATGTATATATGTATATATGTATGTATGTAATTTTTATATGAATAAGATTGCATTTTTTTTTATTAACAATTAATAATAATTAAATATGATTTAGGTATATTAATAATACTATTATAAATTATATTAGAGTTATATATGTAATTTTGAAATATTTATATTTATTTATAATATTTGTGATGAAATTCTATTTTTTTATTTTAATTACTTGTAATTATATCAATCAAATTAAAACAAATATATATTTCTATGTACATACAGGCATATATATATATATATATATATATATATATATATACTAGGTGTAAGATAAAATTGTATACACATACGCTACTAGCAGGTCAAATTTAGTTGACGAGAAGAGACAGATAACTCGATTAGGTTTAAGAAGACCATAGTAAACACATTTCTCATCTTTCTTAAGGATGAAAATGGGATATAATATATCTATATATATATCTAGTAACGAAGAAGGGAGTGTAACACGAAGTAACGTCACGTCGGTTTTTATTGTATCATCACTACACCACTCCCTATCTAATTGATTTAATCTTCCCCTTTCTCTCATCTCACCCTCTCTTTCTATTTCTCTATTTCATTGAGGGTGAGACAAAGAAGAAGTTTGAGAACTAAGAAAGGGAAGGAAACCCACGTTGTGTTCTGGTGAAATTAGGATCCAACAAACTTCGTAGACGACGTGTCCACGCGCTAAAACGGGGGTGGAAGAAGAAGAAGAAGAAGAAGAGGTGGAGAAGGGGGAGGGGGAATCGAAAATGAAAAGATCAACGAGACAAGGGCCTTTTTTTCTCTACGTGATTATCTTTAGATATATAGTATAGAGAAAAAGAAATGAGATAAAGATAAATAGAGATAGAAATAAAATGGGAATAAAGCAAAGAAGGAGGGAAGAAAAAAAGGGCGGAATGAACTATTGGAAAGATGCCAAACATGCTACGAGATTGCCTTTCTCGTCTTATTTATTATCGTGTTCATTCAGATAGAAAATGATTTTCTTGAATTTTTTTCTATCTTATTTTCTTCTTCTTCTACATTTTTGATCACAAGTTATGCAATAACACCCACGATAATACGCGTTTATTTTTACCTATGAATCGGAAACGTATTGTTTTTCTTTCACGTAACGTATAGGATTTATTGGATATTTATCTTCTATTTTTTATTGCATTGCTATGTTTTTTCTCGAGATTCGTAAGTAACCTACAGTGTTATCGAATTGCGCATTAATTATGCAGTTCCGTTCGAGTTAACGCATACGCAGCAGAAAGTTTACTGGTACTGGTGCTGGTGCTGGTGCTGGTACTGCATTGCCGTAGGAATACGGTAGCATGGTGGAAGGTTCAAGGTCGAGAGAATTATATTCTTGGAAAGAGAGATCGCTACCAACCAACCACCCACCCACCCGTATTATATGTGTTCCTTTTTCTCTGCATAGAATATGTATTTACTTGCTCGTATATACTGCATCTACGTAATAATTATGTATGCATGCATACATGCATTTATGTGTGTCTGTGTCTATATTTATTCTGGATAATGTAGCGTATACCTGCATTGTGCGAAATGTAGCCTAAGGACGATCAACGTTTTTGATATCTCACCTAACGTGTATATTTCTTTATATATATATATATGTTTCTCTCTTTATTTCGTTGTTTTATCTTTTATCTTTTAATGCTAATAGATGAAATGCAATGCGGATATATATCGAATTATTTTATTTATTGTTAATTAATATTTAATATTTCTCAATATTTTGTAGATTAGATAGAAACGAGTGAAAGTATTTCTATGCACAAGTGCATTAGATGCATTTAAAATTAATTTAAAAATTGATCAGTTTGACTCGATGTTAAGAATAAAAATAAGTATAGCACACGTACATGGATTTTAAAGGGAAGGAATTAGTATTACTTATACTAATTCATAATTCTATTAAAAACCGATATAAGGTAAAAGCCCCCTCGGTTGGCCAGTTAAGCCGTTTCTTTTTTAGAAAAATTATATTCATTCAATAAAATAACTTACATCTAAACTAATGGTTTAACCTGTAAGCTTGAGCTTTCAGCTTTGAATCAAAATAAAGAAAAGACAAATTATTCATAAATATTTTAATAATAAATTAAAAATAACATAGATTTGCAATGTCCCTATTTTAGCCAACTTTCTCCCTCTTTTGGCCACGCATGTCCCCTCATTTGGCCATGTTTCCTATTTAAAATAAATAATTAATTAATAACTAATTTATTAAATAAATCAAAATTGAATAATTCAAAACTCGTGTACAAAGAAATTAATTACTCATTAGTATTAAAAAAACTAGTTGAATACTTTATGTACAAATATATATAACCTCAAAGCGAATAGCCATAAGTTGGCTAATGATAAAAACAGAGGCAATAATACTGTCTCCATGCTTGGCCACCGTATTTTAATGGAGAATAATTAAAAATCACTTAATTTTCAATTTCTATAATAATTTTAAGCTATGTTAATTGCAGAAAAAAAAATATTTTGGTTGCTATTGTCAAAAATGAAATATATAGGTTAATAAAAATCACAGTATCCTTACCTTACTTAACAAGAAACCATCCAAAAACAGAAGTCTTGCACAACTTTATTTTTTTTCGTTTTTAAATATATTTTTAAAATAATCCGAATTACTTTCAATGATATTTTAAAATTAGAATTTTTTTTTTTTAAAAACTGTCACCATGTGCACATCAGCATATAATTTATAATCACTGTTGTGGCATAAAGTGGCCAATAGAGGGGGCCTGGCCAACCGAGGGGGCTTTTACCTTATATATGAGAAACGAGTAAAAATTATTTATTAGGAACGAGATATAAATGAAAATATAGTTGAACGATAGAAAAGGGATTGATCTCATCGAATAAAAAGATTTCGAATGAATTCTTTTGATCAGTTCTCGAATTGATCGATTGATCTATCGATCGATCGGATTGAATTTCACCTTGTACCAGTTAGAAGAACGAACGGAAGGTGTCCGGTCGTGGTGGTTCACGGGAAAAGGACTTCCTGTCGCGTGACTCATCGGCATCATGCCGTCATTATTACTCTGACGGATTCTATTATCGTTCCTGTCAGCCAACCCACACTTTGCCATTCTTGCCACTGTGTTAGACCGACCTCATCGTATAGCTTTGAACCTGACCCGTTCTTCTTTATTTTTCTTTATTTGATTTTACGTGTATATGTTGTGTCTGTGTCTGTCTGTGTGTGTGTGTTTGTATCTTAGTATGCGTCGTGTTGATTTGCTCTCGTTCTCAGATCGAATTTTATTTTCCCTTTCGAACTGTCAGTTCAATCAAATTTCTTTTTCTTAAATCGATTGTTCAAGAACGTGGAATATAATCGATACGAATTTTATATCTTTCGTTAACGAGATTCTATTTTATTTTATTTTATATATGGATTATTTTTTAATCGTTATTAATTATTATTGATTTATTTTTATTCCTTGTGTTTTTTATTTTTTATTTTGTATTCGAATTTTTGTCATAAACGTGAATGAAATATTGATACGAAATATTTTTCTTAAACTTAATTAATCATTTGATTGATTTGATTTATTTTTTATTTATTTATTTGTTCGTTTTATTATTTTTTTAAGAGTGTAATAATTTAATATAAAATATTTTCGAGAATTATACCAGCGTAAGATTTCGTTATTCTCTCTTTTTTTTATTTTTCTTATTTTCCCATCGACCTTTTCACTTCCTTCGAATTTTTTATAGTTGAAAAAAAAAGTAGTAAAAAGAGAAAAAAAGGAGAAAGAAGAAGAAGAAGAAGAAGAAGACACGGTTTAGAGTTACGAAGAGAGCTACGTTTTCTCCCTTTGGTAATGTTTACTCCCTCGAGTGTTTACGAAGCGTTATATATATGTATATGCATATGTATATATGTGTATGTAATATGTATATAAAATCCCAGGACACATTCTCATCTTCTTTCTTCTTTGAAGTAACACCGACCCGTTCGTACAAGAAGAAGAAGAAGAGAGTTCTTCTTCTTCTTCTTCTTCTTCTTCTCTTAGAAAGCACTTGGTGGGTTGTTCTGTTGTAAACCGAATAACGGATACGATCTATCGTAGTAGTAGTAGTAGTAAAATCTTTGCTCTAATGGAAGACCAAATAAAGTCTAACTTTTTTTAACTTCTTTTTTCTATCGATCGACTATAGGGATAAGAAAAAAAAAATGAATTTGTGAAAGTTAGAAGAAGGAACAAACGTACGAATGAATGAATCTTTCCAAATCTTTAATAATTAATCTCATATTTAATATTCGTTAGATCATTATTTAAATATCTTCGAAATTGTTAATCGTAGAAAAAAAAAAATAGACAAAAGTAATACACTAGTAATTCAAATTTATATTCCTCGTATAAAAATAAACACATTTATGAACAAAGAATCATTCACTTAGAAGAAGATATTTTCATTTGAATCCAATTAAAACAAAAAAAGAAAAAAAAAAATTAACTTGTGAAAGTTAGAAGAAGGAACAAACGTACGAATGAATGAATCTTTCCAAATCTTTAATAATTAATCTCATATTTAATATACGAAGGTGATATTTCGTTAGATCATTATTTAAATATCTTCGAAATTGTTAATCGTAGAAAAAAAAAATAGACAAAAGTAATACACTAGTAATTCAAATTTATATTCCTCGTATAAAAATAAACACATTTATGAACAAAGAATCATTCACTTAGAAGATATTTTCATTTGAATCCAATTAAAACAAACTTAACGTGTATCGAAATTACCATCACCCTCATCATTATTCTTATTATTATTGTATGACCATATCGAATGGGTAATTGAGATTAATTTAATTATTAAATCAAAAAACACAATAAAACGCAAAGTGATGAGTTGCTATCGATATCGATAGTATCGAGAATCATGCGAATGAAAGTATTATTCTGGTGAAGTATTCGAGTTGTATGTAACCAACCACGTACGATGAGAAATAATAAACATATATATAATATATATATATATAAGTATATATATATATATGTAATGAATAGGCCTGGCACATTATTTTCCGCGCAGCATGGATAAGCTTATGAATACGTAGCACCGCAAGGCGCATATAAGATTCTTGAACGCGTATATCTGTTCTGGACCACCCAGGACCGAATGCGTTACATCTTCGCCGGCAGCTGGCCATTCGTCCATTACGTGTATGCTCATAAGGATTGTATGAGAATGAGAAAGATGAAAAGGATTGAAAAATAAAAGGGACGCAAATCGACTGACGTGTATTCCCCCCCTTCTCTTTTTTTTTTTTTATTTGGTTTTATTTTTGTACAATTTTCTATTCAATTCTCTCCTGTTTTTCTATATTTTTATATCATGTATTTGTAATATATAAATGTATGTGTATAGGTGCATAGAATCGGGAAAATATTTAAATTCAAATTTAAATGCAATTTCTCAAAGAGGTACGATATTTTTCTAATATTTTATTTTCTATAATTTTCTTTTTCTTTTTTCTATTTTTTTTACTGTGTATAATATATTTATAAACGTATGCACACCTAGTGCATGGAATCGGGACAATATTTCAATCAAAATTTAAATGCAAATGCAAATAGACGTAATACTCTTATTATGTTTTATTTTGTATAATTTTCTTTTTTTTTTTCTTCTATATTTTTATTATGTATAATATATTTATGAACGTATGCACACAAGTAATGCATAGAATCAATGGGGGAAAATATTTAAATGGAAATCAAATGCGAATTTAAAGACGCACAATCCTTTTCATATTTTTTTTATTCTATTCGATTTTCTTCTTCTTTTTTTTACTTTTCTATTTTTTTTTATTTGGTTTTATTTTTGTACAATTTTCTATTCAATTCTCTCCTGTTTTTCTATATTTTTATATCATGTATTTGTAATATATAAATATCTGCATATATAAGTGCATAGAATCGGGAAAATATTTAAATTCAAATTTAAATGCAATTTCTCAAAGAGGTGCGCGATATTTTTCTAATATTTTATTTTCTATAATTTTCTTTTTTTTTTTTCTATTTTTTTTTATTATGTATAATATATTTATGAACGTATGCACACCTAGTGCATGGAATCGGGACAATATTTCAATCCAAATTTAAATGCAAATGCAAATAAACGTAATACTCTTATTATGTTTTATTTTGTATAATTTTCTTTTTTTTTTTTCTATTTTTTTTATTATGTATAATATATTTACGAACGTATGCACACAAGTAATGCATAGAATCAATGGGGGGAAAATATTTAAATGGAAATTAAATGCGAATTTAAAGACGCACAATCCTTTTCATATTTTTTTATTCTATTCGATTTTCTTGTTCTTTTTTTTTTTACTTTTTCTATTTTTTTTTTTCCTTATGTACACACGCGTGTACATAATGCGTAAACATAGAAATATATTATTTCAACGTTCCCCTCGATAAATCACGATAGTTTCTTTTAACAACGTGTTCCATTCGAACGAGTATATAATATAGCGTACGAAAGTATTCTATGCAGGTGTTCTTCTAGTTTTCTGTACTTCAATATTAGATATACATATACATATATATATATATATAGATTCATCGTCCTTGCTCATACCAATGCAACCTGAACGAAGTGCATCGTTCATTGATATGGAAAACGTGCTGACTGCAATGTTCACGGACATCCGCTGTTATTAAATCGATGTGTTTGCTAGTACACAATATATATACAGAATATATCCGGTTGGATGATACAACCAAAAGAAGGGGAGTGGGTGGGCTCGGGGGGGAGTATAGTAATTTCAATTCAAAGTATTTTTAATCGATTAAATATGCATATACATTAACGTTGAATTTTAAAAAATGATTTTAATGTTGAATAACAAACGAAATAATATTTGTTTACGAGATGAATCATATTTGTGTCATGGTTTATTTTAAAAATGGACAGATGGGGATAGAAAAATAATGTTACAAAAAAATGCATATACACATATGTACACACACACGTGAGCGTGTTTTGCTTTCGACCTTGTTTTAAAATTATAACCATTTTTCGTGTTTTTACAATTCGCGACTGTTTACTTTCATAATGGATGTTCGAAAAAGTCAGTCAACTTATTTTTGTACATGTGAGAAGACAAATTCAAAACGTTGATTTATTTCGATATATTACTTTCAGATTGGAACGAACTTTTTATTCACGTGGTGTGTGTTTTGTGTGCCAAAAGTTTAGACAAACACGTCTTGTATCTTTTTCTCTTTCCGATAACAACGTCATAAGTTTTGGTCTGTGCAGTTTTTGTAGATAGATGAAAAGTTTATTTTCAGTTGGTAGACGTAGAATAAATGCACGAGACAAATATATATCGAAGAACAGTATTTGTTCTTTCTCTTTTTTTCTTTTTTTCTTTTTTTAATATCGAATGTTTTTCTCTCAGCGATTTTTGGGGACAAAATCAAAACTTTATTTTCTCAGTGCAGGAATGTTTTTTTTTTTTTTTTTTAACGTGAAGCAAATATTTCGTTGAAAATTTTTCTTAGAAGAGATTTACTTACGATGTGTATATTATAATACGTGTGTATGTGTGTTGACAAAAGTATTATTGAGAGAGAAAGAGAGAGAGAGAAAAAGGAAGAAATAGAGACTTGGTTCTCAGCCTACTTTTGTTAAAGTCATGTCACGCTTCTCCATTCTTAAGGATAGGAAAAATCACTAGAAAAGACGTGACACGTTAATCGTGTTATTGGTTTTACGATATATCGTTAACGTTAGAATGTTACTCTTGGTTCTGATTCTCACGTGATGTATCCTATATATGTACAATGAATTTAATAGGAATTTATTGTTTTATTAATTTATAATAAAACAATGAATATATTTGTGTCTAGTAATATTAATGATTAAAAATTATAAATAATATTATTTAATATATATATAATTAATAATAATTATTCGTTTTTATTGAAATACAAGGAAAGGGTTATCTAAACAAAATTACCGTTGTATAAATATAATAATATATGTACGTATGTACAATGAATATATTTGTGTCTAGTAATATTAATGATTAGAAATTATAAAATATTATTTAATATATATATAATTAATAATTACTCGTTTTTATTGAAATACAAGGAAAGGGTTATCTAAACAAAATTACCGTTGTATAAATATAATAATATATGTACGTATGTACAATGAATATATTTGTGTCTAGTAATATTAATGATTAAAAATTATAAATAATATTATTTAATATATATATATGTAATTATTAATAATTACTCGTTTTTATTGAAATACAAGGAAAGGGTTATCTAAACAAAATTACCGTTGTATAAATATAATAATATATGTACGTATGTACAATGAATATATTTGTGTCTAGTAATATTAATGATTAGAAATTATAAATAATATTATTTAATATATATATAATTAATAATAATTACTCGTTTTTATTGAAATACAAGGAAAGGGTTATCTAAACAAAATTACCGTTGTATAAATATAATAATATATGTACGTATGTACAATGAATATTTGTGTCTAGTAATATAATGATTAAAAATTATAAATAATATTATTTAATATATTTATAATTAATAAGAATTACTCGTTTTTATTGAAATACAAGGAAAGGGTTATCTAAACAAAATTACCGTTGTATAAATATAATAATATATGTACGTAAGTACAATGAATATATTTGTGTCTAGTAATATTAATGATTAAAAATTATAAATAATATTATTTAATATTTATAATTAATAATAATTACTCATTTTTATTGAAATATAAGGAAGGGTTGTCTAAACAAAATTACCGTTGTATAAATATAATATATGTACGTATGTACAATGAATATATTTGTGTCTAGTAATATTAATGATTAAAAATTATAAATAATATTATTTAATATATTTATAATTAATAATAATTACTCGTTTTTATTGAAATACAAGGAAAGGGTTATCTAAACAAAATTACCGTTGTATAAATATAATAATATATGTACGTATGTACAATGAATATATTTGTGTCTAGTAATATTAATGATTAGAAATTATAAATAATATTATTTAATATATTTATAATTAATTATAATTACACGCGTTTTTATTGAAATACAAGGGAAGGGTTATCTAAACAAAATTACCGTTGTATAAATATAATAATATATGTGTATATATATGTATATATATACACATGTAATGTGTATATAAATGCCATAGTTTCGTTTATATATTTATCCGTAATGATGGTCAACAACAACGGTAAAATGAATGGTAGACGATGATGGAATAAGATGAGTGCATTTTGATTTAAAGGATGGCAATTTTGAGCGAGCAAATACAAGAGTAAAAAAGTTAACTAATGTCACGCTTCGTTGAGAATAAATTGTAATTTACGTGAACGTTAACTTTATGATTTCTTTATTATTTTTTCTTATTTTTTTCGGAAGTGGGGTAGGATAGGGTGATACTTTTGTAGATATAAAAAAAAAGGATTAAGATTTGTTTGTTCTCTAAAATTCGTATGGAATGATCAATTTTTATTGGCATCATTTTCATTTTTTTCCCCGTAAGAAGTATACCATTTCTCATGGTGAAATGAACGTTCGTTGATTAACCTTGATTGGACGAACGGTATTCTGGTAGATAGGCGTGTCATCGAAGAAAATCTTAGTCTCTGGGATAAATCTTCCCATTGTACTTATATATATATATTTTTTTTCTTTTTTTTATAATATTTCCTTTTTTTTTCTTTTTATTTAAATTTATTTATTTGCTTTTTTTTCTATTTATTAACCATAGATCAACAAAATAAAATGTTAAACACCCTATGTTACATTGAGAGAATTATTATGTACATTAGGCATATATGTAGGTTCAATCAGGTTTAGTTTTCTTGCTAACAAGCAACACGTAAATCGAGTAATACCGAGCACTGAAAGATATAACTTGCTTTAGCAAAGGATGTCAACTGCACTGGAGTGTGACTCTACCGGCTTGTTGTCACACGGCTAATTCAAACTAGTAGGATAAATTGCAGTGGACATAACGACGGAACTGACCGACCCCTGGATCCCCCCCCCCACCCCACTTCACCCTTATCCCCATTCCCCCATACCCCCATTACCCCTCTTGCTTCATTTCTAGATGTTCGTGCAATCTTTCATAGTGCAACGATCTTTCAGTAATGAAATTGCGTGTATTATATTTTATAAAAAAGATTAGTTATGAGTTATGATTATGAGTTATGAGTTATGAGTTATGAATTACATATTAATATATATAATATAATATAGCATGTGTTGTATTGGATTGGTCAATAATAATGAATATTTCAATTTTATTTTATTTTATTTGTATGTTTAAAAAATATAATATTCTTTAATATTTGATATCTAAGTAGTAGTATAAAAAAAGAAAATATATTTGTAATCCAACATTACGTATTAGTCAATTCAATATGTATATATTATTACATTATATTCGATATGTAAATGAGAAAGGATGTATGTTTGTCTTGTTACGAATCAGATTGACGTCATTTCCGTCCTATATTTTACTTATATAAAAATTATTTCTACACACACACATACACACATATCTATATATCGAATAATAACTTTCAAATGTTTTCTTATTTTGTTTATAAGAAAATGAAACTATTAAAATTCCCTTCCCCTAAAACATAATTCACAATTATTGGTATAATGAGCAAAAGTAAGGAAGAAAATTCTGAGAGGAAGAGAGGGAAAGAGGGAAAGAGGGAGAGTAAGGAAAAGAAGGAAAGATAATGACAGAATCGCATGATCATTATTATATTCGATCGGGTTCGTGCATCCGAACGTGATCGTTCGTACGTATAGTCAACGTGATCTTCGAAAACGGTAGTCGTCGATAGGTTTTCACTCTTCTCGATCACGTTCTCTAACACGCGTCGAATCAACTGGAAAGTCTAATCTTTTCTTTTTTTTTTTTTATATTTTTTTTTTCTTTCGATCGGGACTCATTTTTTTGCCACGAATCAACGGAGAGGAAAGTATCAGTATGCGATAACTTTTTGATTTTGTTATTCCACGTTACTTGCAACTGCAACTGCAACTGCAACTGTAACTGTAACTGCAATTGTAGCAGCAGGTCACATGAGGGAAAATCATTTGAGAAAAGGAATATCACTATGGTGATCATTAATATTGTTTTGTTGTGTTATGTGTTCTCGTTTGAATTCTAATCTTATTGATTATCGAGATGTAATTTATTATTGAATCGAATCGTGTTGCAATATTAGTTCGATATTTGATTTAATTTGATTTGATTTGTGATTTTTTCTTATTGATTTATTTATTATATACGTTTTTTGTTTCGTGATATTTATACATATATTTTAAAAAATTATTTTAAAAATAGAAATATCAAAAATGAGTTACTTGCAACTGCAACTGCAACTGCAACTGTAACTGCAATTGTAGCAGCAGGTCACTTGAGGGAAAATCATTTGAGAAAAGGAATATCACTATGGTGATCATAAATATTGGTTGATTGTGTTATATGTTCTCGTTGAATTCTAATCTTATTGATTATCGAGATGTAATTTATTATTGGATCGAATCGTGTTGCAATATTATAATAGTTCGATATTTGATTTAATTTGATTTGATTTGTGATTTTTTCTTATTGATTTATTTATTATATACGTTTCTTGTTTCGTGATATTTATACATATATATATTTTAAAAAATTATTTTAAAAGTAGAAATATTAAAATGAGTTACTTGCAACTGCAACTGCAACTGCATTGTAGCAGCAGGACACTTTAGGGAAAATCATTTGAGAAAAGGAATATCACTATGGTGATCATAAATATTGGTTGATTGTGTTATGTGTTCTCGTTTGAATTCTAATCTTATTGATTATCGAGATGTAATTTATTATTGAATCGAATCGTGTTGCAATATTAGTTCGATATTTTATTTAATTTGATTTGATTTATTTTTTCTTATTGATTTATTATATACGTTTCTTGTTTCGTGATATTTATACATATATTTTTAAAAATTATTTTAAAAATAGAAATATCTAAAATGAGTTACTTGCAACTGCAACTGCAACTGCAACTGTAACTGCAATTGTAGCAGCAGGTCACTTGAGGGAAAATCATTTGAGAAAAGGAATATCACTATGGTGATCATTAATATTGGTTGGTTGTGTTATGTGTTCTCGTTTGAATTCTAATCTTATTGATTATCGAGATGTAATTTATTATTGGATCGAATCGTGTTGCAATATTAGTTCGATATTTGATTTAATTTGATTTGATTTGTGATTTTTTCTTATTGATTTATTTATTATATACGTTTTTTGTTTCGCGACATTTTATTAAAATAATAATAATAAAAATGATTAGAGTTATTATATTATTTTCCAATTGTTAATAAATATGGTAAAAGAGAAGAAGGAAGAGTCGAATCGAAAGTAGAATTTTTGTCGCGTTAGTTTCTCGATGAACGAAGAAGAAAGTGGTTGTTGTCGGGTTGTTGAGAATGGTAATGGTGATGGTAATGGTAATGGTAATGGTGATGGTGTTACCGTAGGTGGAAAATAGTCTCGAGATATCAACGCGAATCCTACTATATCCTTACATTAGAAAATAATAAAGTGAAACAAATATTCAAAAAAAAGAAAAGAAGAAAAAAAATTGAAAAAAAGTAACAAAAGAGTATATTTCGTTTATAAATAAAGTAGCATAGAAATATTGGTTTGTACGTGTACATATATTTATATATATGTGTAACACTGGCCTTCACGATCATTAATATCACCGTTTCCAGGCTCTCCAGTAAGTGCTTATGCAGAAGTCTGTGGAGCAATTACCGTTAGAACAGAAACACACTGTTGCTGCTCCTGCCACTTGCAGTATTGCAGTATTGCAGTCTTTTGCAGTTGCTATTAGAAAATGATTTATCGTAGATCGGGTTCTCGTGCGTTCGGGATTTATTGGAGCAGCGCGATTCTTCTCGAAATGAATTCTTAAACCAAATGCTAGATATAAATATATATATATGTGTGTGTATATATAGATAGATAGATAGATAGATAGATAGGTAGATAGATAGGTAGATAGATAGATAGATAGGTAATTGGTTTTTCGCCACGAGTCTGTTGGTGAAAGCCAATCGACTTCTCGTACCTTACACGCTAATAATCCGTCCAGTTAAACACGTCGACTGAATTCCTTATCGAATGACCAATTGAAAATTATGAGAAGAAATTTGTCATCCGTTTAATTTTCAAGATCACGTCTAAGAGAAATGGAGAGTGCGTTGTATACGTGTATATATGTATGTATGTATGTATGAGAAAGAGAGGGAAATAAGGAAGAGAGAGAATAAAAATATTTTACTTTGACCACATAATTAACTAGAATTTATATACATCTTTATATAAGATTTAAAGTTAGACGCGTGTGTGTGTGTGTGTTATATGTTTATCGCTTATTTTACAAATATGTAATTGAAATTTATTATATGATACATTTGTCGACAGATTTGTAATATCCAATTGAAGTGGTCGAATATAAAATTTTTCTACTGCACGAGATTAACATTGATAATATCTTTTTGAAGTTATACTTCTTTTGGCGCGTTGGGGAAAATGTAATGGGGAGTGATTTTGTTCCGAGCGTCTGGAAAAACGACACCATGAAGTTTGTCGGTATTTACAAACGCGCGGCAAAGCGATTTCAAGTATACGGCATGAAGTTGTCTTCTTTTCTCAAGCGGGTCACCCATCCCAAATACTAATCGAACTCAGCGCCGCTTTACTTAAATGGTCGAAGTGGGAACTAATGCTGTAACCGCGCCATGTTGACGCGTGAAGTTATTTGATATATCTCTCTTATATTTAGTGTGGACTGATATCTATATTTTGATATTTTCTTTTTTTTCTTTTTATTCTTTCTTATATATATATATAATAATAATATTTTTTTTTTAAGTTATTTTTCTTTGAAGTTTTCTTTGAAGTTTTTTTTGAAGTTATTGAGGTTATGTTCGTTTTGGTACGGCAAAGAAGTATAACTTGATGAATGATTGAATATATAAAATGTGTGCGAGCGTATTTACTTGCAGGATTATTCAAAATTTTATTCAAATCTTCGTATCAATGATAATAAAAAAATGTTTACCACAGGATTATTATATGTGAAAACAAATTGAATTAAAAATATGATAAATATAATTATAATAAATTTTCTTATGATAGGGAAAGTAAATGGAAATGTTGGATTGGTAGTTCATTTTGTCAAGGTGAAGTTATTTTTTGTTGGTTTGTCCGATATCAATTAGAATTTTTATTCGATGTTAGGAGGAGAGATAGAAAATATAAATTCATAATCCCGGAAGAGAGAGAAAGAAAGAAAGATTCGTAAGATCTCGAAAGGGAATTCCATGGTAAAAGATACGCAGTATATACATACATACACATATATATGTATATGTAAGTATGTAACTATCGCGAGATACGCTCGAGGGTGTCCAGGTGTGGTCGATCACAGGGATAATAGTCGTGAGAATTTAAACGAGCGTCCGAGAGACGGATTCATGCCCTCAGGTGTATTATAATTCTGCGAGTGGTGTGTGTTGATTTTTATTATTAAGAAAAAAATTACAAAAAAGAAAAAAGAAAGGAAATAAAATACTTTATGACCAGTACAAAAAAAACAACAGACACACACACATAAATGCGTTTTAAAAAAAAAAATCAAACGTAGAGTTAAATGAAATCTAACGCGAATGATCATTAAGTATCCCGTTAAATGCATTAACAATATAAAATAAAGAAAAATAATAGGACGATAGAAGATAAAATAGGAACAAAATATTTGGATAATTGGATAAAAAAAAATATCATAACACTTTCCTTATATTCCTCTATCGTTTCTTCTTCCTTATTGTCCCTTCGAATTAAAACGATAATGATCCTCCTAAGAATCCTGCCCTTTGGCAAGAAATTCTAAGTAGTAGTAAGTAAGTAAGTAGATGGTATGATAGGATAAAGATAAAAGGATGAATAAAGAGGGAAAAGTCAAAAGTTAGAAGAAGAAGAAGAAGAAGAAGAAGAAGAAGAAATAGAAAAAAAAAATAAATAAAAAGTAGATTCCCTTGGAGTGCCGAACACAAAGGGACTGTGAAGGGAATTCCAAGAGGAAGAAGAAGAAGACGTATATATATATATATGAAACGTTGCTCGTCCGATTCAACGACGAAATTTTGCTCGAGGGTTCGGGTGTGGTCGATCGTAGGAATACGAGACTGAAAGAGGAAGAGGAGGAATGAAGGTGGAAAAGGAGGAAGAGGAAGAAAGAGGAAGACGAAGAAGAAGATGGGAAAGAAAGGAGAAAGAAGGGAGAAGGGTGGAGAAGGGGAAGGGTGGAGAAGGGGGAAGGGTGGAGAAGGGTGGAGAAGGGGGAAGGGTGGAGAAGGGGGAAGGTGAAGAAGGGGGAAGAGAAAGGGAGGAGAAGGGGGAAGGGAGGTATAAGAAAAAAAAGAAAGAAAGAGAAAAAGAAGAAGAGGAGGAGGAGAGGAGGAGGAGGAAGGGGAAAAGGAGGAAGGAAGGAGGAAGGGTGGAAGGGTAGGGAAGATTCCTTTCGCGCGAGATCGATTCGCCGAAGGGCGAAATGCGTCCAGCACGTAGGGCGCCGCATTTGTGCGAAGGGAGGAGGAGAAGGAGGAGGAGGAGGAGGAGGAGGAGGAAGGCAGTTTGATATCTCTGATGTGAGAGAGTTGAACTTTTCTTTTTCTTTTTTTATATTTTTTGTTTACTTCGTTTTGTTTTGACCCTTTGTCTCTGTCCGTTCTTCCTTATTCGTACGATTCGTTGTTGGCCTTTTTGCGTCGAAGGGATCTTTTTTTTCTTTTTTTTTTTTTTTTTCTCGTTGGACTTTTGATTGATTTTTGTTTTTTATTTTCTTCTCGTTGGACTTTTGATTGATTTTTGTTTTTTATTTTCTCAAGGGATTTTAAAAACATATCGTGTATCCAATTTTAATTTTTTTCTTCTTCTTCTTCTTCTTCTTCTTCTTGTTCTTTTAATCGGTTTAAACGATTTGAGATTTTCTAATGGAGGATATACGTTTCTTCTGGTCATAGATTATGTTTCTTTCTATTTTTTTTTTCCTTTTTTCTTTTTTCTTTTCTTTTTTGTTCTCTCACTTAAGAATTGCACACGTAACAGTGGAAATATTATTAGAGAAAATTAAATATTGAACAGGATAGAGATCTTATGATAATTTTGATCTTTCGAATATTGCTATTAAAAGAAAAAAAAATATATGAAAGATAAGAGACAAGTTAAACTTAAGGTCATTTTTGAATTGCACTTTGTCTGTCTGTCATTTTTTTTATATATTTTTCCTTCCGACAAAGCCGAGGAAAAGAGATTTACACTTTAACGATGGATAGAAAAAGGAGATTTGTAATATTAGAAAAAAAAAAGACACACGTTAATAAGTAAAGAAGAGTTTAGAGAAAAAACGAGAAAGAAAGAGAGAGAGAGAGAGAGAGATACTTGTAGAGGTTTACCGTTAACGTGTCGGCTTCTAACACGGTTTCTCTCTCGTAATGTAAAACAAGAATAATGAAAACGAAAAGCAAAGCAAAGCAAAGCATAGCTTAAGTTAAAGCAAAACGTTGGTAAAGCAAAATAAATGTTTAAGCTAAAGAAAACACAATGGAATGGAAAGAAAAGCAATGCAAAGCGTAGCGAAATGAAATGAAATGAAATGAAATGAAATGAAATAAAATAAATAAAATAAAATAAAATAAAATAAAATAAACTAAAATGAAGTGAAGTTAATTGAAGTAAAGTAAAGTAAAGTAACGTTAAGTTAAGTAAAGTAAAGTAAAGTAAAGTAAAACCATAAGATAGGTAATACGTACGAATAATAATAATAATAATAATAATAATAATAATAATAAAAAGAAGAAGAAGAAGAAGAAACATTTAAGCACGCGTGTTGTTTAAGCAAAAGAAAACACAATGGAATGGAAAGAAAAGCAATGCAAAGCGTAGCGAAATGAAATGAAATGAAATGAAATGAAATAAAAAAAATAAAATATAATAAAATAAAATAAAATAAAATAAAATAAATATAATAAAATAAAATATAATAAAATAAAAAAATAAATAAAATAAATAAATAAAATAAAATAAAAAATAAAATAAATGAACTGAAGTGAATTGAAGTAAAGTAAAGTAAAGTAAAGTAAAACCATAAGATAGGTAATACGTACGAATAATAATAATAATAATAATAATAATAATAATAATAATAATAAGAAGAAGAAGAAGAAGAAGAAACATTTAAGCACTCGTGTTCGTTCTTAATCCTATGGAATAATAAATGGACGCTTTTCGTTCGTGTACTTTACGACGGTTAATTATTGTCTGAGAATGTCGGGTTACGTTGTACTAATACGATATGAAATTTTCAAACGGGCGGAGTAAGATTAATGAACGACGATAATGCGGGATAAACGGCGCATTTATCGCCACCTTGGCCAACTCAATATATGTGGTATGCTCGTATACTAATACAAATAACGTTTAAAAGTGTTGTTAGACGATAGTTAGAAATTTTTCTTTTTTTCCGTACGATCCTTTCTACGTGTATAATTTTTGTTAATATCGTTTGATTCTTCATTACTTTTATTGTTGTTTTCATTTCTATTCGTATTACTTCAATATTGAATATTTTTATGTATTATTTTTCATTCTCATTAATTTAGATTTCTTTTATTCCTACTTCTATTCCTACTTCTATTTTATGTTTGAATTTTTGTCTTGTTATTTTTCTTATATTTTATTTTTCATTTTATTCATTTATTTTCTTCTTTTTCTTTACACTTATCAACGATATTATTTGATTCTATATTACTATTTTGTTTAGTTTTAATTTCTATTCGTATTACTTCAATATTGAATATTTTTATGTATTATTTTTCATTCTCATTAATTTAGATTTTTTTTATTCCTATTTGTATTTATATTTGAATTTTTATCATGTTCTTTTTCTATATTTTACTTTTCATTTTATTCATTTATTTCTTCTTCTTTTCTTTACACTTATCAACGATATCATTTGATTCTTCATTACTTTGTTGTTGTTTTCATTTCTATTCGTATTACTTCAATATTGAATATTTTAGTATTATTTTAATTTTCATTAATTTAGATTCTTTTATTTCTACTTCTATTTTACATTGAATTTTATCATGTTCTTTTTCTTTACACTTATCAACGATATCATTTGATTCTTCATTACATTTTTTTTAATTTTAATTTCTATTCATATTACTTCAATATTTAATATTTTTATGTATTATTTTTAATTCTCATTAATTTAGATTACTTTTATTCCTACTTCTATTTTATATTTGAATTTTTATCATGTTCTTTTTCTTTACACTTATCAACGATATCATTTGATTCTACATTACATTTATTTTAATTTTAATTTCTATTAATATTACTTCAATATTTAATATTTTTATGTATTATTTTTCATTCTCATTAATTTAGATTACTTTTATATCTACTTCTATTTTATATTTGAATTTTTCTCATGTTCTTTTTCTTATATTTGACTTTTCATTTTATTCATCTATTTTCTTCTTCTTCTTTTTCTTCTTTTTTTATACTTATGAACGTTTGCAAATGTCTTTTGGTAAAGATACGTTAGAGATATATTATCCTAGAATGAGAAAATTTCTTGCAGACACACATCTAGTAGAAATCTTCTTCCGTATTTATCCAATCGTTAAATCGATTCGAACAGATATATACTTGGTATTAGGTAGACAGTAGTATACTATAGTTGGTAGAAAGCTAAATGGCAAGGACGGTGGTTCAGATAGGTACCTACCTATCGCTCGATATTATCTATCTATTAATTACGTATAGGATCCTCTACAGAGTGAATTTCTAGTCGTTTCAGTAACAAACAAACTAACAAACAAACATACAAACGTACAAACAAACTGACTGACTGACTGACTAACAAACAAAAAATTAAAAGAAGAAAAAGAAGAAGAGGAAAGGTAAAAACTAGAAAATTGAAAAATCTTCGTTTCGAATGAGTATTTTCTTACTTTCTCGGTTATGTTACCGAGTAAATAATCGCTAAGGTAAACGAGAAAAGGATCGATTAAATAACAATTAAGTTTCTTCTTGCTTGTGGGTCCGCAATTAGTCCTCCGGAATACACGATAAAGAAACAGAGAAAAAGAAAGAGAAAGACAGAGAGAGAGAGAGAGAAATTAGACTCTTCTTATACGCCGGAAGAATCTGTGAAAGTCATTCTTTAACATCTTCCAATTCTATTCGATTTAAGTTGGATTCAAAAGAGAAATAGAGATAAGATTATGCTACTTCGGGATATTTCCGCATTGGTATGAATTTTAAAGAAGAAAGTTTCCTATAAATTTTTCTTATAAATCATTCCTTTAGTTAATATTATTTATTTTTTTAGTTATAAGTAGTATTATTTTTTTTTGTAATAAATGAAAAGCATAATTGGATTATATTGACAAATAATTTTCATTCAAATTTATTAGAATTTGTTGAATAATTAAATTGAATAATTAAATTGAATAATTAAATTGAATAATTAAATTGAATAATTAATAATAACAAAATAAAAATATAAGATATAATATTTCCTTATGGGAAAGTTATAAACAATCGAAAACATCTTTGAATTATTTTTCCATTGAATTCGAAAAGGTAGAGAAGACACTTTTTAAAGAAATAGAATTGAAAAAAAATAATTGTACCTTCTTCTCGTAGTTGAAATAAATCATTGATCGTTCGCGTTGATTTTTCTTTCTTTTCTTTCTTTTTTTCTTTTTTCGAAAGTAATAGTAATAAATAGTTTAGTTAGAGAAGTTAGTTGGCATATCGAAAGTGTTGTTTCCTCTCGTTAGTTCGAACAGTGTGCCGACCTTTTGTTCCTTATAAGATCTCGGCATGGAATTCAAGGAACGAGTTTGGAGAGATCAAAAGAAAGAAAAAGAAAGAGACGATGATGAATCCTTTGGGAGGGGGTTGGAAAATAGAAAGAAGAAGAAGAAGAAGACAGGGGAATCGTGGTTAAGTTGGTTGCAAAGATAGTCGACAAGCTGACATTGTCCGACATCACTTGGCATTGTTCTTCTTCAACGATGTCGTGGGTTAAACAAAACTGATGTGAGATCGTAGGATTGTAACAGTAGAGAACGTACTTTCTATCTTTCTGTTAGTATATAATACGGACACGCGACTAAATAAACCACCGTCTCGTCCCTTTTCCGGTTATCTATTTTTCCTAATTTTTTTTTCTTTTTTTTCTAATATCAATACATATTTTTCACCCGTTATATTATTAATTTGTAGTATATATATGTATACGTTAATTTGATTAGAAATTTATTGTCAACGTTAACTTCAATTTCAAATTTTAGCAAATTTTTAGCAAATTTTTAGCAAATTTTAGTAAATTTTAGCAAATTTTAGTAAATTTTTAGCAAATTTTAGTAAACTTTAGTAAATTTTTAGCAAATTTTAGCAAATTTTAAGCAAATTTTTAGCAAATTTAGCAAATTTTTAGCAAATTTTAGCAAATTTTAGCAAATTTTAGTAAATTTTAGCAAATTTTAGTAAATTTTAGTAAATTTTTAGCAAATTTTTAGTAAATTTTAGCAAATTTTTAGCAAATTTTAGCAAATTTTTAGCAAATTGTAGCAAATTGTAGCAAATTGTAGCAAATTTTAGCAAATTTTAATTGCACTCAGGTTTAATATTTCATCATTCAATTTTTCGATAAAAAGTATTTTCACCTTTTGTTAGAAATCATGTTAGTATATCGATTTGATTAGAAATGATTTCTTTTCATCGATGAGAAACTTCAAATGTCAACTTCAAACATCACCCCGTTTCACTTTTATATTCATTGCATAAGATTATTATATTATCACGAATTTTATTTCATTTCTAATTAATCTAATTATTTCAATTAAAATTGATTCACGTATACATATATATAAATGTGTATGTATGTGTGTGTGTGTGTGTACAGTGATACAGAATCTCGTTTATGAATGACGTGCTCGTAGTTGAATGAGTCATTCGTAGAAGAGTAATTTACCTTTGAAAGGTTGTAAAGTAAAGAGAAATAATCAAATTGTGGAGGAAAAGGAGGGAAATAGTAAGAAGAAGAAGAATAAAATAAAAATAAAAAAAAAAAAAAGAATAGAGAAGACTCGTTGAAGACTCGTCCAAGTTACGGTGAAATGCGTCTACCTTGAGATTTTTTTTAGAAGGCGCGTGCCAACGCGTAGAAAGGTTGGCTTATGGGGCTAGGGGGAAGGGAGAAGGATAAGGGGGGCGGGTGGGGGGGGGAGATAGACTTGAAAGATCGGAAATGAGATCAGACCGTGGTACTTTTTATCGATCCTATATCGATAGATGTTGTTAGTTCGATTGGATTCAATCGGGGAGGGGGGGAGGGGGGGTAGGAAGAATTGATATTAAAAGATAGATTTTTTCTTTTAACCATATAAGTGATATAACGTATAGAAAAATGAATAATCATCGATCGTGTTGTTATTTAATTCAATAGTTAAAACATATTATTTTGTTGGATGAATATTTTATGATTTCAAATAATCGTTAAACATATTTTTAATATTTTACGATTAAAACGTATGTTTTGTTAATTGAATTTTTGTTTCTTTTATCCGATTTCGAACCAATATTTTTTGTTTTTTTTTTTCCTCTCTTAGATAATATTCCATAAGTTTACACATATGGAACGTAAAGTCAGATATTTGTGTCATTGTATGAAATATATGTTAGGTATAAGTGGTAATGGTATATTTTTGTTGATTAGTATCTTAACGAACGATTTCCAACAAATCTTATCGTGGTTTATTGGAAAAGATTGGAGGAAGAAAAAGAGGGAAATGAAAAAAGAAGGAACGTTAATTAATCGAATGTTGTTGTTGGGCACGTTGGGGTTAGCCAAAAATGGTAGTATGCTGCAATGTATTTGCTATGTTACATAACGCCTTTGCCCGTTCCCTACAAGGACCGCTATAATTTGAATGAAAAGGATTCACGAGTGTTGTTGGGTCTCTCTCTCTCTCTCTCTTTTTCAGATACAGTACACATACACATACACACATACAAATACTACTGTGTATACCTGTGTATACCTGTGAAACGTTCGTGCTAAAATTACACCGTTGTAAAGGCAAAGAATATTGCCGTAACAACGTGCCATGCTATGCCCAAGCAAGCAAGCAAGCAAGCGAACGTTAAACCGTTGTAGAAATAGGCAAGAAAGTGTTTTATCGGTGTACCTAATCCTTTGCTCATCACTTTTTCACCTACTTTATATTCCTATTCGACTAGTTATTATTATTATTATTATTATTATTTGAGATAGTTCATTATTTAATGGTATGAAAACAATGATTATTAAATCGTTTGTATTAGTTGTATCGTCATCTTTCTTTTTTTATAATACGTGACAATGTTATTCGAATTATTTATATATGGGGAAAATTTGATTTGAAATATTAATTATATATGTGTATGTATTGTATTAAAAGAAATTTGTTTTTTAGAAAAAAAAACACGTGATTTTTCTCATGGTATTTTGTCAGGGCGTTTATCGTTACGCCGCACGCATATAATTGGTGCAAATAACGAAAAAATGGAATACCAGAGAAATTTAATCGAAATAGAATTTCAATATTGTATAAATATCAAGTTTGTTCTTACTTCCATAATAATCTAAATCATTATATTTTAAATTTAAAAAAATAATTAGAAAAATAAAAAATACAAATTTTCGTGGTAGTGGTGATGTGTGTGTGTGAGTGTGTTGGGATTATTTGATTATATTATTTATAAAATCTTGTAAAAAAGAAAAGAAAAGAAATAAATTTGGGTTCTAGAGGATTAAGGAGAAAGAAATGGAATGGAAAGGGAAAAAGAGAAACAGAAAGAGAGGGAGAGAGAGAGAGAGAGAGAGAGCTGGTTGAGAACCTTTGAGATTCAGGTTCTACCTGGGACGACCCGCTCTCCTCTGCGGAGAGTCTTGGGTGGTACGAGAGAGTACCGTGGTCGCACCCTATGCTACTACCTACCAACCCAACCTTCTTACCAAAGTAAAATCGACTCTTCTCGAATAGATTCTCACCGCACGAAACCACATCGAAGGACCTGTTTCCTTAAGATCCAAGTAAAACTGACCCTTTTGTTTTTTTTTTTTAGACCCCCATCACCCATCTTAACCTTCAGACACTCGACTTCTCTTTTTTTGTTTCTATATATATATATTTACTCGTAAAATGATCATAGTTAGGATAAGATTCAGGAATTTCAATAATTTTGATCAATCTTTCGTGATTTTGGTTTTTTTTCTATTTAACGAACAAATATATTTTTTTACTTTAATTTATTCAACTGTTCGAACCTTATTCATATATCACCGTACGAAATAGTATTAATTTAGTATTAATTAAAATTAATACTAAAATTTATTTAAAATTATAATATTATATATTGAATATAATTATAATATTTAAAATTAATTTAAATAGTATTATATTTTTAACATTATAATAATGATATGAGAATCGTTTAAAATTATTCGATAAACAACCCCATTAAATATTTACACATATAATTAATAATAATCCTCAAACTATAATAATTATAATATATATAAAAACAAAAAATTCCACACACAGAGATAGTATTAATATTTCTTATTTAAAAAGAGAAAGAATAAAAAAAGGGGAATCATCGATTTTAAAAGATCCCCCTATAGTTATTCTCGATATTATTATACTTTCTATCCATGGAAGATCGATTTGACGCAACCATGATTTTTCACGGTGCATTCATTCTCGGTGGGTGGTGGCGATGGTTATACATGCCCATGGTGGTACTTGGAGAAACGGTGAGGCGGGGGGGGGAGGAGGGGAGGAGAAAAGAATGAAACAACAACAACGATAACAATAACACGAGAAAAAAATTCAAAATGAAAAAAAGAAAATTACGCGGATGGTATTGGTGCATTACGCGAAGGTGGTGAAGGTGGTGAAGGTAAAGGATGAGGAGGAGGGGGATGGGGAAGGGGAAGGGTGGGGGTTAGGAAAAGGAAAAGAGGACTCTTCTTTCGAAAGAAGGCAAAGGAACGAACCGACAGATTTCTTCGATCTCTCCTTGCATCTGTATTCGACCCAATTAGTCGTGCACCGACGCGGTGGAATAATTATCGTCTCGGTGCAACCATCTTTCTTATTATTCCTCTTCTTTTTCTTTTTCTTATCGATCCTTGCGAATCGATCGATCGATCGATCGATCGATCGTTGGTTCGTTCGTTCGTTCGTTGCAGCATGTTTCAGACGTTTGTTGTTATTATTATTATTGTTACGATCGATCATATCGTATCGATATTTTTCTTTTTCGCATACTCTTATATGGGGTGAAACAATATTTCCTATATAATTCCTTATTAATCATTATTATTATTGTTATTGTTATTGTTAGATTTCTTGTTAATTTTATTAGAGTGTTTTTTTTGTTTTGTTTTATTAGTTATAGGGATTTATATTACTTTTGGAATTT
>NW_025113100.1:301315-302887 GCF_010416935.1 Polistes fuscatus
TCTCTTTGCAAACCACCGAACATGCGTTTCGTCGTATTTTTAACGTGCATGAGATAGAACGATCTCTCCGTTTTTAATAATAATATATATTTACTTAATTTTATATATATATATACTTTATAGAAAATATGAACGTGATGTGCAAATATTTTAACGAGAATATTTTTCTATAGAAAATTTAATTTTTTCAATAAATAATATTCTTCAAATATTCGAAATTATGACGATTTTCAAAAAAAAGAAATATTCGTAAATATTGTTGAATAAAAAGTATAAAGAAAAAAAAAAGAAGAAGTTGAAATGGTCAACGTTAATGGTTTCACGCATTTAACGAAAAAGGTAAGAACAATGAAAAGTGGGTGGTAAGAAATGAATAATACTAATTGTCCAGAGTAAATTCGTTGTAGGTGGAACATCTCATTTCGAATAGAATAAGCTGTTGAGAGCAGAGGCGCGGAAACCTCGTTCCACTTTTCGGGGAACGATTCCGCAATATGGTAAAATTCCACACTTGCGTGTAAAAAAATATTATGGTAGATAGATGGATAGATAGAATTCAAAACTTTCCTATTGCAAATAGATTAATAATGAAATATGCGATTTGACTCAGTCATCCTTTGGTGAAATTCAATTTTATCTTGTAAATATCTTAAACTAAAAAAGTAACACACACATACACATCTCTGATTAATTACTGATAAAGTAAGCAAACCTTTTCGTAATTTATTCGAATTGAATGAATCGTACGTAATCTAAATTTATAGTCATCACTGATATGAGTGTTAAACAAACATTTTCGTAATTCATTAAAATCTACGATGAACAAAAGTATATTAAATTCAATTGATCGTCACTTAATTTATAATCATTTGTATTTTAATTTAAACGAATTTATCGACAACAAAAAAATAGAATAGTAAAATAATATTTCTAAGTTCAATCAACAATCCAGGTTTAAATAATACTACAATAAATTTTAAAATAAATAATATTTCAAAATTACATATATATATATTATTCTAATGAATTTTTATATATGTTTCATATCTTAAAATATAATTTCGATATTATAAAATACGACATATTTTAAGATAAATAATATTTCAAAATTACACATATATATATACATTATTCTAATGAATTATAATTGAATATAATTTCAATATTATTAAAATACGATTATATTATATAAAAAAAATATTTACTCGTAGAAAAACCAATAGAAAATAATGAACGATATTTGAATTAATTGATCTTTATCCTTCGATCAGTTTTTTCGTGGATGATTTTTCCACGCATACAAACACAACTACACATATACACATTCACGTAAGCAAAGTGATATCATCACATATATATATTAGACTTTACACTGTACAGTTCAATATATATATATACTATTACTTTTCCAACTAAGTAACGTTGTGGTCGTAGTAGTCGTAGTTGCAATTATTTCTAATCGTTTTAGAAAATCCAGAAGAGAAGATCGGCATTAGAATTGGCATCGGACAAGATCGTCGCGACATAGGAATGACTAAGCCGATATCATTCGATCGTTTTCTTTTAAACTCG
>NW_025113100.1:306703-308270 GCF_010416935.1 Polistes fuscatus
CCAAACCAACACAACCCAAACCAACACAAACCAAACCAACACAACCCAAACCAACACAAACCAAACCAACACAATCCAAACCAACACAAACCAAACCAACACAACTCAAACTAACACAACTCAAACTAACACAAACCAACACAACTCAAACTAACACAAACCAACACAACTCAAACCAACACAAACCAACACAATTGCATTTGGGATTTTGCAATTGGTCGTGGCTTTTAAACTGCGTCGAGTATTTCACAGAGGACATTGTTTATGGCACGAGCACCTCTCGTTGCTGACCCTTCCGTTACATTACACCCGGTACTTTTCACCACGCTCGAACGGTAATTCAGTCGTTGTTTTTCCGAGGTCGAGGTCAGACGATTTGTAAGAAGTATTATAAAATACAACTTTGCTATTATATCTCTTATTAGTAGATATTTTTCATTCCCATAAACAATTTTCTTATCTTATCTTTTCTTTTCTTTTCTTTTTTCCTATGCAACGCTGACATTTTATTCTGGAGGGGTGGGTGGGTTGGTATCGAAAGGGTTAAGTGTATAAAAAGGTCGAGGTTGGAAACGAATATATATATGTGTGTGAGTGTATAATTAAAAGTGATGTTGATTTATTTGTTTAATTAATTATTATGTCATATTGTTGCAAATCAAAATGAATTGTCATAAGTTTAGGATGATTCAAATTAAATATTTAAATATTTGAGTATTGAATGCTATCAAATGAAGTGTTTAGTAGGAATGGAATATTTGATTACTAGTACTAGTTGTTTAATTAAGTGATTTTAATAATCACACACGTACACACATTTAATAATAAATTAATAATAAATAAATAAATAAATTTGTTGATTTGACAAGAAGATTCAAAATAATAATCAATATAGAAAAGGGATATAATTTTTATATTTGCATTTATATTGACGAAAACACGTATAAATGCGTACGCGACAAATATTTGTATCAAACGCATATATGCGTCCATGGTTATTTAAAGGGTTTAACGGAGAAAGTAATCGACGAGTTAGCTCGGAAAACGAGGAAGGAACGTCCGAGAAACGTGGGCACCTATCACCAGGTAGGTTCTTTTACCAAGGTGGGAATCGAACGAAAAGAACGACCTTCGGCCGAACGATTTCTTACGATACTCGTGACGTAACTTTATCGATCTTTGATCGGACGACTCATAGTTGAAGACAATTTTTATTATTATTTCGAACGAACACATTTATCTTATTTGTAACGTTGCACAAATAATTATATACGCTATTTTCGTGTTTTTATTCTAATCTCGATATTTTATTTCTCGCATTTCGTCTTTTTGCAAATCAATAATTCTCGTACTCGCGTTCGTATGAAAAACTGCATATACTTGCATTTTATTATACACGTATACATATATATAAACATTTTTTTTTTATTTTTCAAGGTAATTACGTAAATGCACGTATATAAAATTTATATATATATGAATCATGTTTCTTGGGTTAAGAAGAAGCAAAAAAAATAAATAAAAAATAAAAAGAAAAAGTGGAATGTGTGTCACAAGTTATATTTAG
>NW_025113100.1:316823-318331 GCF_010416935.1 Polistes fuscatus
ATAAATATATTTCCAAAGTAAATTTAAACAAACAAAAAAAATGAAGTTTATAAACGTAATATAAATTCATTCTAATATATGGGGGTGGGGGGGTGTCTCTATCGTAATTGTAACAAATCGTTTATACGTTGTTAGTTTGATACGAGTTCATATAAATATTATTAGTAGTAGTAGTGTTAGTCTCGTGTTAAAAAGTGTCGAACGATAATTTTTCTCGTTTTTCTTTTTCGGAATTACAAAACGTGCTAAATTACAGTTCGTTGGTTCGATAACGTGTAATCGGTTGTAAGCTTTAAATGAAGTTACGTGTAGTAGTTAGGGACACATGGTTGACGAATACTTTCGTGAACCATAGTGAAACATAATGTATGTCTGCTGGTTGCAATTATATCTCGATCGACTAGATACAATTGCTAGATCGTGCGTAGAGATTAGTACTGTCAATGATTGCAATGGTGATGGTGGTGGTGGTGGTGATAGTGGTTTTGATATTAAAGTGATACTAAAGTAATGGGGAAGGGGGGGAATGGGGAAGAGAAAAGCTGATGAACATGGTTGTTCGATCGTTTAACTCGATACAATGAATAAATTCACAAACTTATTACGTTTGAATATGTGTTAAAACAATCTAGATAAGATTTACAATTAGAAATAAATTTCATCTGTTTGGATTATTACGATCTTAAAAAAAATAGAAAAAATAAAAACATACAAGATTTTTCTATTTAAAAGTGATAATAATAAAGTAGGAAGATATTATAATGGTTACTAATACTGTTATATGCACATTGTAAAGTAACTATAGTTATATCAGTCTAATGCATTTTCTAACATAAGTTTATTTGATCAAAGTGCGTTGACTATGCCTCAGGGTGGTTTAGAATCTCCACGGTTGAATGGGTATAATATCTGTATACGTGTGTCTTTGTTGAATTGGTATTAGTATTCGTGCCTTCTAGCGATAGGTTTACCAAAAAGTGACATCACTAACAACACAGAAGACACACACATATATACACCTATGTGTATAGTATAAGGTGAGTGATGGTATTACGAGAATGTAGTAGATTTTTTATTAAAAAATAATGAAAGTAGTTAATCGAATTTGTTTGAGATTTAAAAATTGATTATTTTTTGTTTGTAACCTAAATCTAATTGTAAAACACTTACAATTAGATTAGAATGATATTTGATTAGGGAAAGAAACAATCGTGCAATATACATTTATTATATTATTAATAATAATTAATTTAATTTAAATTAAAAAAAAATATATAAATTAATTTAATATATTATTATATTATTTATTCTATATTATTTATTATATTATTAATAATAATTAATTTAATTTAAATTAAAAAAAATATATAAATTAATTTAATATATTATTATATTATTTATTCTATATTATTTATTATATTATTAATAATAATTAATTTAATTTAAATTAAAAAAAATATATAAATTAATTTAATATATTATTATATTATTTATTCTATATTATTTAT
>NW_025113100.1:321029-323278 GCF_010416935.1 Polistes fuscatus
TTTATTTCTCATTTATTTTCATTTAATTACTATTTTTTTTCCTTCCAATTCTTCATACCTGTGATACCTGTAATACCTGTAATTGTGTTTTCGTGTTACGTAAGTAATTATTATAATAGAATAATAGAAATTGTTATTCGATTTCAATGATTTTATTTAGTCGAAATTTTTGTTGAATTTATTTGAATTTTGGATAACCTGCAAGTGTCGTGATTTTGTTAATTAATCAATGAAATATTCGTGAAATTATTTTTCATGATTACAGAGATACGCGTTTGTTTTTATATAATTAATTAAAATATAATGTATTAGAAATGTGAAATTTTTGAATCATTCGTTGCAAATTAAGATTGCATTTTTTTCCTCGGTAATAAAGTTTTCGTAAATGAAAACAATGTTACGTGATACACGATTTAAACTCTACATTATATTACATTATTCTTAAAAAAAAAAAAAGAAAAATAGGAAGAGAAATAAAAAACAAAAATGGATGAAGAAAGTGGTGTATATAAAGTTATGACATCGGTAAAGAATAGAATCCCACGGTAAGATTTGTTTGAAAATACGTAGGTACTACTGGTACAACGTAAAACAAAAAAAAATATCTGTGTGTGTCTGTAACGGTTCTTATTCTTTAATTATTGTTGTAACGGTAGTAGTTTAGAATGTCCTGATAACTTTTGCACACGTGAAACAACGTCGATCGTCGCAACGTTTTATTATCTCGGAGACACGCGATCAAAATTGTACACCAGGTACACTAGGTTGTCGTTCGTAAAAACTATCACCACGTCGTATATTTTCGATTAAATATAAACAAAAAAAAAGAAAGAAAATTATATTATAACGATACTAGAATTATTTTCGAGTAAATATCAAAACAAAATGATTTTTTTTTTTTAATTGAATTACGTTTAATTAATGTAACGTAAATATTTATTCATATTAAATTAATCATTCAATTGTGCAATATTGTTATATTTAAAATTATAAAATATTCAAAATTTAATTTATTATTTATTAACCATGTTAGAAACTTAAATTTTCGATTAAATATCAAAATGAAATTATTTTCTTTTTTTAAATAGAATTATGATTAATTAATGTAACGTAAATATTTATTCATCTTAAATTAATCATTCAATTGTGCAATATTGTTATATTTAAAATTATAAAATATCAAAATTTAATTTATTATTTATTAACCATGTTAGAAACTTAGATTTTCGATTGAATATCAAAATAAAATTATTTCCTTTTTTAATAGAATTACGATTAATTAATGTAACGTTGATATTAACAAATATTTATTCATCTTAAATTAATCATTCAATTGTGCAATACAATATTGTTATATTTAAAATTATAAAATTATAAAATATTCAAAATTAACATATTATTTATCAACCATGTTAGAAACTGTTCTAATCAATTATTATTAATGAACAAAATATATATTCAAGTATATTCTCGTGAACGATTAGATTAAATTAAAGAATTTTTCCTCAATTAGTGTGAGTTATATTTATCTTATATTTAAAAATCAACAGAAAATGTTGTCCTTTTTTTTATTTCGTATCGAATTTAAATAGAAAAAAAAAAAAAAACAGAAAAAAAAGGAATTTAATTTACTATGGTAAGTTAGAGTCGTGTGTTAGTTACAACGCTGTTACATTGCACGTTCATCAGGCACTTTCTAAACGCACGGATATACGGATAATCCAGTGCTAATGAAGCTATCTCTTCTCTGAGAAAGACGAGGACACGAGAAACGGGCAAATGGCGACGTAAAAGTTAGTTAAACTCGCTCTTACGATCGGACCGAAGGCATGCTAATTAAGAGACGAGGTCACCTACATTGACAGGGGTCTGGGGGGTAAGGGGGATCGGGGGGAGACTGACACAACCCGTGTACCAGGTGAAACGACACAGTCAACTTTGAGTATATAAATGTTTTACTGTTAATAAAAAGTATACGTTCAGATTACGTTTAATATCATTTCGAATTTTATATTTAGCAATAATATTCGATAATTGTATTAATCGTTTATTCGAGTTCAAGGTTCATAGTTCAAAGGTTTTTATTTTATCAGGTTGTAATTGATCGTCAAAGTTTTCTTTTATTTTATTACTTAATTAATTTCATTTATATTACGTATTTTATATATATAATAAATAAAATAAATATTAATAATAATATATAAATATTAATATATAAATATTATTAATATTATTAAAATAATAATATA